>NC_135723.1:38269453-38571004 GCF_964656455.1 Halichoerus grypus
CTGTTTGCTGAAAGGGTTGAAGACTTTTATGAAGCATTTCAACTGATTTGTCAGAAAGCAATATGCAGTACAGCTGTTCTCTACCCCTAAAGCTGGCCTCTCAGATTTTTTCCAGTGCCTTTTTTTCAACTCTCTCCCCGCCTTCAGGCATACTTTTCTTCTCTGTTATTGCTCTTTCTTGCTTTCTGTCTCCCTGCACCCTTTCATTCCCAACTCCTCACTTGTGTGTCCCTGAAGGAGGAGGCAGGGGTGTGAGTGGAGAGCACAGTCACTTTGGCACTCATCCATATCCCTAATGGGCATCAGATAAATTCACTAATAATCACTCAAACACAACCAAAGTATTCAACACAGAAGAAAATGTATAAATATACTTTCTAAACAAGTTATCCTGCCCTTTATGAGGTTAAAAAAAAAAGTACACTGCTTGGGGAAAATAACATATACCTCAGATCTCCTACCAGATATAAATCAATGTGTTTCAGAAGTCTAGACTTTTCTGCCTAAAATTCAGAACTTGGAGTTCAATTTTCATATTCTTAGTCAAAACAACCACCAAGTCTAAGAGACATTCACTTCAAATCAGGACATTTCATGGATTAAGATATTATTTTTCATTAGTATTAACTGTTTTATGTTCTTTCTCAGGAGTAAATTAAGAAAACAAATCAAAGACAATTTTCAACCTTTCAAAAATGAAAGCTAAAATGCTTGATCTAGAATTACAAGTGAGAGCATTTGGTTCAAGGTAGAAAGGGAAGGGGTCAGAATGAAATGACAGTGGCCTCCCCTGAGAGTTTATAGGTTCACAAGTGTCAAGGGTATTACAGAGTTTATCCAAACCTAGGGAACAGAGCCAGGCATCCTGTGGCATCTTCCTCATAAAATGTAGTATATTTATCTATCTATCCTCTATGCTTTTATATATTGATTCATCAGTGCTTATAACATTCTAGGCACTGTGTGGATTCTGAAGACATGGCAAAGAAGAAAACAAAGTCCCTGCCCTCCTGAACCCTATCTTCTAGTGGAAGAAGACAGAGAAGGGAGAAATAATCAGATAAATGGTATGGCAGATGGTGATAAGTGCTAAGAGGGTAGGAGCTGTTCCTTTAAAGAGATTAGTTTTAAAAGCTCTCACAGAGATGACATTTGAGCAGAGACCTGAAGGGAGTGAATGAATGAGTCATGTGAATAACTGTGGGAAGACTCTCTCAGGCAGAGAGAATAGCTAGTGCCAAGGCCCTGAGGCATGCCTAGTATGTTTCAGGAACAGCAAGGGGACCTGTGAGGCTGGAGCAGAGTAATTGAAGGGGAGACAAGTATGAAGTAAGAAGGTCAAAGTGGAGACAGAGCACATCCCGTAGAAGCCTGTCAGCAAATAAATGGACTCTGGATTTTACTCTAGATGAGAAATAATGAGATGGGAAGGTTTTAGATGGGAAGGTTTTAGATGGCTCTGAGAAAAGAAGAGGCATAACCTTAAATATTTTAAAAAGATCATCTGGCTGCATGTGTAGAATAGACTAAGATAGCAATGGTAAAGGTGGTCATAGGTGATGATGTACCTTGAAGACAGAGCTGCCAAGATTCAATAGATAGATTGGTGCAAAGGATGGAAGTGAGTGGGGACAGTGAGAGAAAGAAGGAAAGAAGATCCCAAGGTTCTTGGCCTGAGCAATGGAGAGATAGAGTTGCCATTTACTGCAATTTACTGCAACTCCTGACAGTGGAGTCAGGAGAAGGGTTTCTTTCTTTCCCTCCTTCCTTCCTTCCCTTTTATTATTTTTTTAATGAGAGAAAATTACACCATAATTATTCTGATGGGAATGATCCAATAGAGAAAGAAAAAAGTAACTGATACTGGAGTGTTATCCTCGAGTAAGGGAGAACGGACGGGATTGGCTTTGGTTAAGAAGCTGGCAAGTTCATGCATAGGAACAGGAGTCAAGATAGATCTTGGTGGGTTATTAGAGGTGGTGGTGGGAAGTTGCAGACATTTTCTTCCATTTGGTTCTATTTTCTCCGGTCTTCGATGAAGAATTAGGATAAAGGATGTTTCTCATTATCTCCCTCACTTTATCCCTGACTCAGTTATCACCTCTATACCACCATCCAAACCCTTCACTGTGCCCCCCCCGGAATAGCATATCCATAACCAGCAAGCTGTCCCCCCCACTTCCACTTATTCAATGTTTTCTTTCAGCCCACACTTACCCTTCTCCACTTGGATCTACATTGCTGGGGCTGGGAGATTGCAAACATATTTCTGCAGGCCCCCTGCCAGTTGCCTTCCTTCTGCCAATAGAAGACAGTGTGGAGAACAGAAGGTGGAAGGGAGGGAGCAGTTTCTTGCTTCCGGCTCTGATGGTGTGGTAGTTCTTGGAAATTGTGGCAGTAGGAATCAGAGAATTCTGGACTCCAGCAGCCCAGCCAGGGCAGCACCTTCTTAGTGGTTCTAGCCCTGGGTGAGATGGATCCAGAACTGACTGTGACAGTTTCTCCAGTAGCACAGCAGCAAGGGTTGGCTTATGGGCATCAGCAGCTTCTGATCTCTGAGAATCTCCCTGTACCACTTTAGCCACCTCCTCTGTCTCCTTTTGTTCCTCTCATCTTGCCAGACGTTTTGTAACCAGTTCCTTGAATTGAATTCCCACAGCATGAAAGACATGAAATAGTTTCTGTTTTCTTGACCACCAGTCCCTGTCTGATACACAACCAATACCCTCAACCCCCTTTTCAAGGGTTTCCTCCATCTTCCTGCCTTAATTAAAATGGACCTCAGTGACACTGTTGCTTTGCAACACACTTATAGGTCACTGTTTATCATCTCTTGCCTGAACTATTCTAGAACCAGGAGATAGTGTTAATATCGTCATCTGTCCCTATTGCTGCATTCAGACTGCCTCCCAGCCTGTCTTCTTAGATACTGCTCATTTAGACCAATTCCATTTGATTTTACTAATCTTTACCATCCCATCTCTACCCAAGTTACTACCTTTCTTTAATGAAAATTTTGGCATCCAGCCCCAAACTTGGTTTTTATCATCCAAGCCCTGTTGAAAGCCTGAATGATCTCTGTGTCTACATGGATGACCTACTGACCCATCCAGCATCCTCAGCTTTCAGTTTTTGGGCCTCTCTCAAGTTCTCCATTCCATTCAGCCCCTTGTTCTTGACACTGCTTCTATTTTTCCTCTTCCATAACCAAACTCACTAATTCCCCTTCATATTCACAAACCCTTCTACCTTTAGCATGCTGGATTGGGTACCCCTTGGCCTTTATTCAACCTCATCAACACTTCCAGTGGGTTGAGCCCTCTATTTTCTCCTTCTTAATCATTAGCTTTTTTTTTCCCTCTTTCTCTCCTCATTTTCCTCCTGAAATAACCTCATTTGATGACTCATGGTTTCAATAGCATTCTTGTTGATATCAACTCTCTTGCTATCTTTTCATTATACAGGTCCATCAAAACCCCAATCCTGAGTTATCCAACTCTTTCTCCATGCCTGTACCTGCATAGGTAAACATAGCTAGGGAGGAAAAAGATCACATAAAATGGCAGACTGGTTAATTCCTTTAAAACTTCAGAAGCCCAGTCTCAAGCATGCTATAAACTTAACCAATTCTGACTGTCTTATCTCTAGTCTACACTCACTTTTTCCAATGACTTAAAAAATTTTTTTTAAATTATCCTTAAGTCTTTAGTCCATCCTTCAGCCCATTTGTTTTCAGCACATGGTGATCTCACATGTTAATTCATAGAGAAAATAGATGTCCTAATAAGGGCTCTCCTCAACTTCTTGATAACAAATGCACAAACCCATATATAGATGCCCACCTTTCTTACTTCCTGCCTGTTGCCACAAAGGAACTGTGCCACATACTTATTTTAGATAATCTCTCTACTTTTGCTTTAATTTTATCTCTTCACAAATTCTCAGAAACCAACCACTCTTTATTAATGATTTTCTCTGCTTTTCATCTCAAGTTTCCCAGAAACTTCTTTCCTTTAAAAAAATTGAGGTAAAATTCACATAACATAAAATTAACTATTTTAAAGTATGCAACTGAGTGACAGTATATTCACAATGTTGGGCAACCATCACTTCAATCTAGCTCCAAATATTTCATCACCCCAAAAGAAAACCTGTTTCCATTAAGCAATCATTCCCCATTTCTCCTTCCCTATAGCCCTTGACAAGCACTAATCTGCTTTCTAGCTCTATGGATTTACATATTCTGGATATGTTACATAAACAGAATCATGTAATATATGACCTCTGTGTGTGGCTTTTTTTCACTTAGCACAATATTTTTGAAGTCCACTCAAATTGTAGTATGTATCAATACTTCATTCCTTTTTGTGACTGAATAATATTCCTTGTAGGAATATACCACATTTTATTTATCTGTTCATCATCCAGTGGACATTTGGGCTTTCCCACCTTTTGGCTACTGTGAACAGTGCTGCTGTAAACATCTGTGTATAGTTTTTGTTTAAACACCTGTGTTAAGGGGCATCTGGGTGGCTCAGTCATTAACCGTCTTCCTTCGGCTCAGGTCATGATCCCAGAGTCCTGGGATCGAGCCTGCATCGGGCTCCCTGCTCCGCAGGAAGCCTGCTTCTCACTCTCCCACTCCCCCTGCTTGTGTTCCCTCTCTCACTGTGTCTCTCTCTGTCAAATAAATAAATAAAATCTTTTAAAAAAATAAATAAATAAAAATAAACACCTGTGTTCAGTTCCTCTGGATATATACCTAGGAGTGGAATTGCTGGGTCATATGGCAATTCTGTGCTTAATTTTTCCAGGAATTGTCAAGTCATTTTGCACAGTGGCTTCCTATCAAATTTTGAACATGCTCATATCTCTCCAATTGGAAAAACAAAATCTAAACCCAATGCCCTTCTTCAGCTACTAATCTTTCTCTCACCTCCTCTAAGAACAACTTCTTGGAAAAAGTTGTTTATAGGCTTATCCTTTTCTCCCCAGCCATTAAATGTTGGCACTCCTCCAGACCCAGGCCTATGTATTTTTCTCTGATTTTCTCTATTGTTTCCTCCATTGATTCTGGCATCCCTCCAATTTGTTTCCCAAACTGCAGCAGTGTGACCTTTTCAAAATGCAAATCTGATCACGCCACCCTTGTTTCAAATAACCAGAAGATTTCTCTTGCTCTTGGGTAAAACAAAAATCCCTAACCTACCTGACCCTGCCTGCTCTCATTCGACTTCCTTTCTAGTTATTCCTCCCACCAGGTGCGCTGTCCCTCTAGAAACCCAGCCATATGTCCTCCTTTCCCTCATAGGCCTTTGTTCTCACACTTTCTTCTCCACGACAAGACCTTTCTCTACCACCATATCTTCAATTGTTAATTTCCATTCTTCACATTTTTGTTCATTCGGCAGTTCTTCTTTGAAGCCATCCTGACTTCCATGATTTGATAAAATCCTGTTGGTTATTATGGCACTGTTGTCTTGGTCAGTTCAAGCTGCTCTAACAAAAATACCATAGACTGATGCCTTAAAAAATAAACATTATTTCTCACAATTTTGGAGGCTGAGAAGTCTAAGATCAAGGCATGGGCACATCCCATGTCTGGTGAGATCCCACTTCCTGGCTTACAGATAGCCACCTTCTTGCTGTTATCCTCACATTGCCAAGAAAGGAAGCAAGCTTTCTTATGTCTCTTATATCTCTTCTTATAAGGACATTAACCCCATTCATTTCATCCCCATGACCAAAGTACCTCCCCAAAACCCCACCTCCAGATACCATCACATTGGGGATTGGGCTTCAACATACAAATTTTGAGGGATACAGACATTCATCCCATAGTAACCATAATAAATCAGCTGAATGGTGATCCTCCAAAATTCATATGTTAAAGTCCTAATCCCCAGTAACTCAGACTGTGACTGTATTTGGAAGATAGGGCCTTTAAGGGAGGAAATTAAGGGAAAATAAGATCATATGGACGGGCTTTAATTCAATGTGTTCTTATAATAAGAGGAGATTAGGGCACAAACAACACATAGACCAAGGGTGTAACCATGTGAATATACAGGGAGAAGCCTGCCATCTCCAAGCAAAGAAGAGAGGCCCCAGAAGAAACCAAACCTGTTGGCACTTTGACCTTGGACTTCTACCCTCTAGAACTGTGAGACAACAAATTTCTGTTGTTTAAGCCACCCATCTGTGGCATTTTGTTATAGCAGCCCTAGCAAATTAATACAATCACCCAGAATCTTTCTATTTTGATCTTCAAAGTCACCTTGTAGTTCAAGATGGCAGCTGAAAAAAAAAAAAAAGGCAAGAAGATAAAAAAGACTCTATTCCCAGATAAGTCATTTTCCTTTAAACAGCTCTCCTAGAAGTCACACACAACACTCACTTCATTGGCCAGATGTTGATCTCGTGGCCACACTTAGATGCAAAACAGGTTGGGAAATGTAATTTCTTCGGCCTACTGCTACCTGAAAAAAGCTAAGACCCCTCTCGCTAAGGAAGAATGAGAGACTAGAAACTGTATGACAGCTAGCAGTCTCTGCCTACAGTGGCTAAGTGTCAAATAACCCTAGGGAATTAGAAATAATTGATGAAGCAAAGTAAACCCATAGTATAAATTAATTTGAGAGTAATATATAAACACAATCTGTGTATTCTTGGTATTTTTATATTTTTAATGCATAAGAGAATTTGGCATATTGGAGTAGCCAATGCATTAGTTTTGTGATTCCCATTTAAATTGTATAATTAGATAATTTATTAAATTTTTTATTTTAATTTCAAAGGCATGGAAGTATTAAGTTTATAAATAGTACCAAGGCATTTTAAAAGAACTTAAATTTCGGGCGCCTGGGTGGCTCAGTTGGTTGAGCGACTGCCTTCGGCTCAGGTCATGATCCTGGAGTCCCGGGTTTGAGTCCCACATCGGGCTCCCTGCTCAGCAGGGGGGTCTGCTTCTCCCTCTGACCCTCTTCCCTCTCGTGCTCTCTGTCTCTCATTCTCTCTCTCAAATAAATAAATAAAATCTTAAAAAAAAAAAAAAGAACTTAAATTTCATCATATTTTAAAGTTTAATTAATTGGATTTCTTAAGATTTACTTAAGTACTTATAAAGATTTTACTTATTAATTAGACAGTTTTAGATCTTTAAAAATCAAGTATTTTAAATTTATAAATTTAATTTAAAATGTTTAAACAATTTTAATTAATTAGGTTTAAAGATCCCCTTGAAAGTGGTTGCTGAAATAAGCTACATTGTTAATAGAATAATAAGATTCCTAAGTTGAATATAAAAGATTAAGGAAAAATTAAGTTGGATCCATAATATGTCAAATATTAATTGAAAATCCAAAAGAATCACAAATAGTCTTTTCTGTGCATAGAAACTGCCCTCAAGGACACTAGAAAAACTTCACATTGACAGACACATGTTTATAAAAGACTTAAAATGATGAGTTCTAAGTATTTAGGTTTTTTTAAATTTAAATACTGTGGGTTCATTGGAACTTTTGGAGCAAAAGAATGTCATGATCACATTTTTGTTTCACAGGATAATTCAGATGACAGTGAAATGTCCTTTCCTACTTTTCTGCCAGGTGTTCCCTACTCAATTCTTCAAGCCCTAACTCCAAGGTCACCTCCTCCATGAAATCTGAACCTGTACACAGCCCCCCAAGCAGCACTGAGGGCATCTGCCCAGTACAATATTACATTTTGCTCATCCTATATTATGACCATTTCATTTTATTGAGGTTATTTGTGTCTGTCTCCTCTAGAAAACCACGAGGCAATACTGCCTTATCAATTTTTAGATTTTTTTTTTTGGTGCCTAACATGGAACCAGATACATCATAGTCATACAATATATATTTCAATTGGATAGAATGCAATTGAAATGCAAAGCTTAGGACTTGATTCTGAATTCAGTACAATCCCATCCAAGTATAGACATCACATGACACCCTACCTCAGAAATAGATGATGAATTCTTTTCTACCATTTTCTCATTTTTATGGCAATCATAATTAAATAAATAAATAGCTAGTCATGATTGTTAATTATTTATGTCCAAGATATATCTAGCACCACAGAAAAAGAACTGGCTCTTCCAGCATTTCCTATCAACAGGTTTTCAGCCGTGTACTCACTTGCAAATGATTACACATTCGCAGGAAAGAAATGTGTTTTAGCTGGAAAAAGTCCCAGCAGGCCCATTGGGTGGGCATTTGATTCCTTGATAAAAAGCCAAGTCCTGCTGTCTGGAAAGGAGGAAATTAGAAAAGGGGCAAAGGACCATTTGCTTCAGGGCCTGAAATAACACCAATTTCAGCAAGAACTATGAGCAGCAAGATAGCTGAATTAAACAGTGGAGAGAAAAATCGCTAAGACTTCTTTAGCTATAAAATAACTTAGAAAATAACTTCAAAATAATTTCCCAACCCACAACAATATTTTGACCAAGAATATATTGAAAGGCAATTTAGCAACATGTTTTAGAGGACTTTAACATAGTAAAAGATCTAATCTTTTTAAATCCAGGAGAGATAAATAAATATCAATCCAATAACACACGTACCTTTCACGTACCTTTTAATCCTGAGATTATATTTTGTGTGTGTGAGTTATTTTCTTTGTGTATATGTGTATGTGTCTCTTCCCATCTCTGTCTCTCTCTTTTAATTATACTGTAAAAATCAAGCCAGCAGGAACTACTTCTTAATATTTAATCATTATCCACCCTAGCTGTTGTAAATTTTTTTTCTTTTCTTTTCATGGAGAAATTTTTCTTTCTATTGCCTATACTTCTTTCCAGCACATTAATTATCTTTCCTGTGACAGCCCCTAATCCATTTTTTTTTTCCTGTGAAATCTGTAGCACTTAATGAAGATTATTCTCACTTTGTAAAAGCTTTAGAAGGGACTTTTCAGATCCTGTCTAAATGAGGGCCTCTTAAGTCATATGATGAGCTGAGATTGGAGCCCTAGTCTCTCAGATTTGATTAGCAGGTCCCGATGGCTTGCTACTACTTTGCTCAGCTCTGTGATTTTAGCAAGAAAAAAAGCAGAAAGAAAACAAGAGTAGCTATCTGGATAATAGCAGGAACAAGTCTGAGAGGGGAACAGTCACCTGCCATATGCACTATAACTGAATACAGTCATTAGCTACAGATGCCTGGTAATTTGAAATGGGGGCCTTTCTGCCTCTTATCCTAAGTAGCCTCAGTGTTGAGACCAGTATGTATAAATAAGAGCCTATTCATCTTCCACTGGGGCTTAGAATTAGCGATTCTAGCATGTGGTTTTCCCTTCCTGTATCTTCCTGACCTTTTTGCCTTTTAAACAATCAGCACTTCATGATTATGGTATGCTTAGGTCTGCTTTCACTATTCTCCCTCAAGAAGAAAAAATATATAATGCATCAAATCCCAGTTCTGAGAAAACAGGGTCCAGGTCTAAAAAGCAGATGTCATTGTGACTGTCACTGAGGAGCTTTGATGACAGTCTCCCATCTTCTCTCACAACTGGGGGGAAAGCCATATTCTACCCTTATGCTGTCAGAAACAGAGACACCTTACCAGATGCTAATTAGATTTGGAGTTGTCATCACTCAAATATTCCCCCAAATTAGTGACAAATACATACCCAGGGGTTTTAAATCTGGGCTATACATCTGGTAATTATGGACCACCCATGGCTGGGATGGTAAAATCAAAGTCTGGGAACAAGATTCCATGATTCTGAAATCAATCTAAAGAATAGAGAATAAGAGAAGTGATGGCTTTTTTCCGTAACAATGAATAAACTGGCTTCTTCTACCCCTCTGAGTCAGATGAGATAGGAATAATAATGACAAAGACAACAGTAACAATTAACATTATTCAGTGTATGTACTAAGGTGTTCCTCTCACTAATTCTTTGAATCATCATAAAGAAGATATTTTTTGTTACAGCTTCCATGTAAAATGTAAATGGGAAGGAAGTTGTAAATTTGTGTTAACTCTCCCAAAGTCTTATATTTTGGAAGTAGAAAAATTGAGTTTTGAGAATTTTGTTATGTCAGAGCTGTACTCTTAGTTACTACCTCTTCTCCATTGGGGCCTTATCATCCTGGAGCCCTAACCCTACCAGAGCTCCAGAGCTTCTTCCAAGTCATATGGGGGCCTAGGCCCAGACCTCAGGAGGAGTCCCACCACCAAAACGTATGAAAAGGAGCATGACGAGATCGCACAATTTTTGTAATATGGATGACATATGACCCAGAACACAAACAAACATAGGAATACTACCTCCTGTAAAAAGTCCATCCTTAGCCTGATGCCCAAGGCTATCAAGATCCTGGAATATAGCCTGAAACCTTTTACCTTCCAGCCCTCACACACGCTTTCCTCTGCCTAGAAAATTCTCTTTTATTTCCCTTTCTCTGCCCCACCTTAAACTTGACTTCACTTGGAGACTCTTATTTTTGCTTCAGACACCCTAAAATTTACTTCCTCTAACAAGCCTCCCCCAATCCCCTAGTCTAAGTGAGACATCCCCATAAGAGGCTCCTGTGGCCCTATACATTTTGCTTATTATAATATTTATCATCATTCATCATATTTTCTTTTACTTCCCTTCTTCCTTTCTAGATTATAAAGACCCTGAAAGGTGTAGAATCATATTTGCCTTATTGCCTAATACATGGTAGACCTGTATAAATAATTGTTGAATTTGCAAACAAGTAAATAAATGAAGAAGCAACACATCCCTTGGCAGGACAGACCAATTCTGAAATACCTTTTATAGATAAAAGAGAGAAATGTTCTTTTCCCAAAAACCCTAAAAAGCAAGATCAGTGGTTTATCTATCTAAGATTAGCTAAGAGTCCTTTCTAGGTCCCTTATAGTCCCCTAATCCACCTGCCCCTTTTTTAATAGCAAAGCTGCCAACACAATCTTTAGATGAATAATAGCATTATTGTCATTATTTCACCACCGCAGTGGATGAGTGCCTACAATGAAGCTGAATAGCAGGACTGGCCTTCATCTTAATCAAGCACTGAACAGCGGTTGTCTCTAGGTGTGATGGCAACCATTCCGCTTCTCAGCATTATTGCCGTTAGACAAAAGAGGCAATAAAGAGATTTTTGTTAAGAAGTCTTTAATCTGTATAATTTCACCCTCACTGCTGATTAATTTACTAACCTTACCTACTTTGTTCCAGGGCATACAGATTAAAAAAAAAAAAAAGTTGAATTCCCATGTTACCTATGTGAATTCTGCACAAATATTTTACTATGTTCATCTGACAAGGATAACTAATTCACAATATGCCACTTTAACCAATTACCTCTGCCAATACTATTGATTCATCTGCAGGCTCTCATAGAATCAGAATAACTGGACTGAACAATTCGGTGGATACTTTTTAACACAGAGTATTCAGCATACTTTTCTAGATTGATTAGGGGCCATTGTGTATGGAAATTTATATTACTATTTTTCCATATGACCCAAATATAGGACTCAACAGCTTACTATCGAGTTTGTAAACTGAAACGGTCAACAAAAATAAAAATGAGGGGAGAAAGAGCATCAGTCATTAATATAAAATACTCCTAAATTCTCATATTCCCTGAAGGAGCCACCTGAACCCATTTACTTTATGTTAAATGAGAAAACCAAGGCAGCAAGAAATGAAAGTCCTAATATATTTCGGTAACCAGTTAAGCGAATGAATAAATAGTGGTCATATGCCCATTTTCCTTGGATTAATGTTCAAAATCCTTGACAGGGTTGATGAGGCCCTTCAGCATCTGCCCTTCACTTACCTCATCAGCAGCATCTTCTCTTAACATCCCTCCCTTGCTGACCACCCGCTAGACAGACAGAACTTCTTACCTTTTTTCAAATATGATTTGCATTCTTTTGCCTTGGAAACTTCCAACATGCTGTTCCATCTGCCTACAGCACTTCCCTCACCAGGAAGTGCTTTAGTTTCAGCTTAAATAACACTTCCTCTGGGATGTCTTCCCTGGCACAGTCAGCTGCTTTTTCTGTGCATCCCCAGTACCTGCATTTCCCAGTGCCAGCACCTTGGCCACCTCCTTGGCATTGCCTACCTAACTCTAAATCTGCCCAGCAGACTATGTTCCGGCAGGGGCTGTGTCTGTTTAATATTAGTCCGATTTCTTTTCATTGCAACTGACAAAAAAGCTACTGAAAATCACCTAAACTTAAAAAAAGATTTGCTAACTAAACAATTGCCTTTTGAACAACATGAGGGTTAGGAGCACCAACCTCCCCCCGCCCCCGCCCCATGCAATCAAAACTCCAAGTATGACTTTTGACTCGCAAAAAGTTAACAACGAATAGCTTGCCTATTGATGACCAGAAGCCTTACCAATAACATGAACACATATTTTGTATGTTATATGTATCACATATTGTATTCTTACAATAAGGTAGAAAAAAGAAAATGTTATTAAGAAAATCATAAGAAAGAGAAATGCATTTACAGCACTATATGGTTATTTATTGAAAAAAAATCCATGTATAAGTGGACCTGTGCACTTCAAACTTGTGTTGTTCAAGGGTCAACTGTACTATGCTTCGTAAAAGATTCGCAAAAGCAGTATACATAAGGTCACATCACAAGAATATCCAGTGAAAGGTTAATATATTTTGATGATTACATAATGTCCTGTCCATAATGTCCTTTAGGCTCCTTAACCTATTCCTAAACACAGGGAAGCCTGACTAGCAGTTGTGCCTACAAAAGTCTCACCTTCAAGCTCAGGTCTACATTTACTAAGGTCAGTATATATTCTAAGTAGGGGATGGTATACATATGTCTCTATTTTTATGGTCCTCTATCTCAGAATTGATTCATTCTTGTGACTTTAGTGCCTTGGGGCTAATGTCTGCCTTTTGTCTCATCTGAACCTCTGTACACCTTAACCTGACCTTAATCATTCTGCCTTTGTTTTCCTTTATCTTTGGATCATCCCTCTTTGGTTTCCTAAAAATTCCTTTGATTCTCAGACTTTGGATAAATTCGTGCTTACTGGACTTTCTTTCATCATCTGTTCTATTACTGGCTGGGTTAAAATGGTAGATCTCAAAAATCTCAAAATCTGGACCAACTTATATCACTGTACTCAATTTAGTTGGGTCCTTTCCCCTAAAGAAATTTTCTCATCCTGGATTATCTTTACATGCTCACTATTCACAGATGAATAGCTCCTGGACACAGACTTTGTTTTGATCCATAGATTTGCCTGGTCCTTTCCATTATGGTCTATTTTCTAGCTATTCATTCCAATTGAGATAAATTACAATTTTCCAGAAAATTCTATCTCATTTTGAGCTTCTAGAATTAGTAAATAGAGATACATTAAATAATGACTTCTATTATATAACCTAGCATTAGAAATTTACCACATGGAAAGAATAGAATGTTTACCATCATTTTAGCAACACAAATCTGTTTCCCCAGTAGGATGGCATGTTGTGCCATTTGACTCTGAAATGCCCTCATAAAAAAATTGTAGTCAGGTCAAATACTTCCTTACCCAGCAAAAAAAAAAAAAAAAAGCCTCAATGATTACCACACAGTGTTTTATTAAACACTAATTTCTTTAGTCTCATGAGGACATAGCATTAGCTTTCAGTTATATCCTTAATATAATCCCTACAATGTGCTCATTTCAACATATATTTAAATGTTTGACTGGCCTTTTGTGTTCTACCATTAAACATACCATCCCTAGGGATCTTTCTGAAAATCACAAAAACTAGACAGTTCCAAAACCTGAATGTTGATCTAGTTCCTTATTTTTATAATCTACACATAAGTGACAGAAAAAACAAAAAGTAGCCACTAACCTAAATATCTGGAGTGGGGGACTGCTTATCAGTTATGTGTCGAAGTAATAATTTCAGTCACCTGTCAATTTGAATTTTCAAGAGAAAGAACAAGCCACCCTGTTTTTCATACTGTTTTCAACATGGACATCTAACAGGCAAACTATGCTCATGCATTCATTTGATTTTATATTTGCTATCATGCCTGTCAGCATTCATCCATTAAACAGATAATGGATGCCTAATATATATCAGGACAACGCTAAACACTGCTTATAATAGTTAAACAATAGATCTTGAACCCTAGAAGTCAATACTCCATCTCACTGCTAAAAAAGAAATGCCAAGAGAAATTTTATTCTCCCATCATTTAGTGATAGAATAGCAATTGCTTACCTTTAGTATGGCTGATCTAAGGAAATCAATACATGTCACCATTGTCATGACAGATTCACACCATAAGTCTCATACATGAAAAATATGATGCATACAGATTTCAAAATTAATTCACTAAAAAAATTAGGCATGAGAGAACCCAAATAAAAGTTCAGGTCAATTATCAGCTTTCTTGACATTTACTATTCCTAACTCCTTAACAAGGTATTTTGAATTTGATTGAAGAACGCACAATTTTATGTAAAATGCTCACAGATGATTCAGGAATATAATAGAGGGATAAACTTTATTTTGCTTCCTTGGGATGATTGAAATGATATAGCCAGTAAGAGGTGCCCCAGATGTAGGTACAGGAAAGTCCCAGGGATTTCTCTCTGGATTCACCACGGGTAGGTATCACACAGGACCTGACTTCTTTTGCATTCTCTCCCTTTGGTCCAACTGCAGCACATCTGTTAAATTTTAGGTTTGGTTCAGGTAAAACGCTCAGTAGGGAGAGGCTGAAAATAAGGACTAAAATAAGGATTGAGATTATCTATGAACATAAGTTTTGCTTTTTGCCATGACCACAAATAATAAAGAGGATATTTTAAAGGTTAATAATTAAAGGCAACTCCACCCCCTTTCCCTTTGGTAAACAGGGAAAACAGGCAGTGAGACGGTACAGTCTGCAATACTGTGGTTCTGAAGGAATGAGTGTGCTAACGTGGCCTCCTCCCTCTTGGAAACAAAGCTATATCATTTGGACAACCTTTATTCATTATGCAGAAGCTAAGAGACACACAATATTCCAGCTGGTTTCTGAGACTAATGTTACTAACAGCCACGTCACCTTCTCTCCCTTTCTCTTTCTCTCATTCCTCTTTTTATTTTTCTTTCTCTTCCCTTGCTTATTTCCTTCCTCCCTCCATCCCTTCCTTCCTACCTCCCTTCTTTCCTACCTCCCTCCTCCTTCCCTCCCTCTCTTCTTCCTTCCTTCCCCCCTTCCTTTCTTTCCTCCTTCCTTCTTTCATTCCTTCATTCCTTTTTTTCCTTCCAAAGGAGTGAGTTTCCCATTTCCCATTATTCTTCATTTCCATAGCTTGTGCTTGGAAAACACTTTTTTTTTTTTTTTAAACGATGGCAACCAAGCATTATTGGAGTTGTTCAAGGACTGGGCTTTTTTTTTTTTTTCCCTCCCCCATCAACTTGGCTTGGTGCAGTTAAAATAAAGGCTACTAAATCCCTTTAGAAGGGCCATGGCCACTTTTCTAGAAAGTTCGCCCCTTTCCAGCAAGAACCAGGAGATATGCCCTAGAGAAGCAGAATGCTGTCCCCGAGAAAAGGGGACTACCAAGAACAAGGCAGCTTGCTCGGGCCAACCCAGATGAAATACCTCTGGTTTCTGGGTGGGACCCCATCCTCAATTGGAGGAAGGGAATGAGAATATGACATAGAATGATTGGTCAGAAATGAGGAAAAATTCCCCATAATTTCAAGACTGTGTGTTCATGTGTATTGAAGAGAAGTAACTTTTATAAGGAGAAGGGAATTTTAAAAGAAATAAAATTAAATTCTGGCTACAAGGGAATACAAAATCCCAGAAATTTATAACTGAGAGTGTTTCTCAGACTGTACAACTACTCATGAGTTTTTAGTCTTCTTAAAAACCTCCCTAGTAATAAAGAGAAAAACATCATGAGTGTCGAGTTTCTGTTCTGCAGCTGATGCTAGTCTGCCTGCCTGGAAACACAAAAAGTAGTGACATATGATTTCAATTAAGTTCACAGTTCCACAAAATATCCTTCCTACAAAATGGAAAGAGCTAGAATAGGTACCAGTGTTGCTTGGTTTATCCTTGGGCATTTTAGTGCATTGTTCCTTATAGATTTCCAGTAACAAGACAATCACATTCCCAAATCCTTAACAAAGCCTAACTTGGAACAATATATAGCTAATAAATGAATGAAGGAAGGAAGGAATGACATTAGTTACATGACTCAATAAGAAATCAAATGTTGCATGATTGAGTCTAGAGAATTCTTCTTCCATTTTCTAGGCTCTGCCCCGTGGAAAACCGTCATCTCAATATTATTTGTTTTTTTTTTTTTAGATTTTATTTATTTATTTTGACAGAGAGAGAGACACAGTGAGAGAGGGAACACAAGCAGGGGGAGTGGGAGAGGGAGAAGCAGGCTTCCCGTGGAGCAGGGAGCCCGATGTGGGGCTCGATCCCAGGACCCTGGGACCATGACCTGAGCCGAAGGCAGATGCTTAACGACTGAGCCACCCAGGTGCCCCAATATTATTTGTTTTTTATTCTCAAAGGAACTTTGTGAGAATTTGTTGGATAGCACCTCAAAAATATTTTGAAAACCACACAAAAGTATATTTCAAAACACTGTGCCCCCACATACCAAAATTACATCCGCTCTTGATTTTCTTTGTACCTCTCAACTACCATCCTCTTCTTTACCCCTAGTTTCATAGAGAAAGAACAAGAACAGAAAATTTCCTTTTTGTACAATCCTTCTCGTTAATCACATAATCACACCCTAGAAGCTATAAGTAGTCACACATCTAGAAAGTACTTACAAAAATCATTTGCCTCAATTCCATGTAGAAATAGTCTTTACTAATTAAAATTATAGTTTAATAATTATGTTTTTTTTAGGATTTTATTTATTTGACAGAGCACAAGCAGAGGGAGCAGCAGAGGGAGAGGGAGAAGCAGGCTCCACGCTGAGCAAGGAGCCCGATGCGGGGCTCGATCCCAGGACCCTGGGATCATGACGTGAGCCAAAGGCAGCTGCTTAACCAACTAAGCCACCCAGGCATCCCAATAATTATGTTTAAATAGAGTTCACAAAGAGAAAAATGACTCACTAACTTGATAATTTAAGTTGGTTATTATTCACTAGTATCCTTTATGAAGGAAAACATAAAACTAATCTTTCTCAGAGTTGAAAGGATTAAGCACATAGACTAAAAAAGAACTTTCCTTCCAAAATGTTTTGAGTATTTGCATTAAAATATTCAGATAGCTGTGACCCTCTGACCATTGTAGTCAAGCATAACAGAACTCTCAATTCTAACAAGAAGTTTTCTAATACTTGGGGACAAAACAGCTGCTGTATTTATGCATTCTACTTTGTCTTTCTGCATAATTATCTAACACTGAAAATAAATGTAAAGGATGTGTCCTGGAGTCACACTCACTCTAATCTAAACGCCAAGGCCTCTGTAGGATGGCTAGGCATATGAACAGAACTATAATAAGAAATGCCTACAATTATACTCAATGGGAATGGTGCCATGCTACCCAAAGCCAAGGAAGTTATGTCTCTAGTCACTAACTTGCATATGAATATTTTATACAACTAGATGAAGAGTTGTGACAACGAGGGAAAGCGTGTGATTTCCTCCTGTAAAAAGAGAGTTCCAAATCTAGAAGAGAAGTTGGAGATCATCTGGCACAATATCCTCATTTTATGGATGAGGAAACCAAGGCCCAGAGAATTCAATCTCCTTTTCTAGGGCCTCCCAACTATTTAGGGAGCCAAAGCAAACCAGGACCAGCAAAAACAAACAAGCTTTTAAGTAAGACTTATTTCTAAAGTGTAACAGTAGTCTTAGCAAGCTACGTGGGTTATGTTTTCATATTTCTCTCAAGAGCTGAGCTTCTAGGAAAAGGGTTCTGTCTCCTTCACTGCTAATAGACTTTCAAGCCTGAGTCTAACTAGTTTATCAGGGCCAAATTGGTCTCATAGAATTTTTTAAATTTTAGAGCCCAAAGGGCTTTATGGAACACTTTGCCCAAACCCTTAATTTATAGTGGGAAAACTGAGACCCAGAGAGAATAAACACGTTGTCCAGAACACAACAAATAGAACCTATGGATACAGATGCAAAATATGCCCTTTCCACTGTTGAGGCAGAGATGGTGATATTCAAAGGCATCAGGGAAGGCCACATTAAGAAGTTGCCACTGGAGGAAAGACTTGAAGGACAGGGAGTGAGCTATGTGGGTATCAAGGAATGATTTTTCCGGGCGGAAGCATTTTCCGGCAACAGGACTTAGGCCAGTGTGGCTGAAGCTGTGTGGACCAGGTAGAGAATAGTTGGAGATAAGGTCACGGAGGTATTAAAAGGCCAGATCATGGAGAGCTTTGACAACCATTTTAAGGACCTTTGCATGTACTCTGATTGAAATGAAGAGATACTTGAGGTTTCTGAGCAGAGGAGTGGTATGACCTACCTCTATTTTTAAAGGATCATCCTGGCAGCTTTCTTCAGAACAGATTGCAGGGGGACAAAGATTGCAGCAGAAAGGCCACTCGGAGGCTCTTCCAGTAAATCCGGGCAAGAAATGGCAGAGGCTCAGACCTGACTGTAGAAAGCGGTGGTAAGAAATGGCCAGTTCCATGTGCATTCTGAAGCCTGGTAGACTGAGTGTGAGGGAAAGGGCAAGGGCAAGTATAATTCCCAAGTTTCTGGCCTGAGCAACTGGAACAGATGAAGTTATCATTATCTGAGGTGAGAAAGGCCATGAGGGGCCCAGGGATAGGGGTGCAGAAGAGCTGGGGTCCCCTTTGGGACAGATGAAGTTGGTGTATCTGTTACACATCAAGTGAATGTGTTAAGTGTGCTGGTGGACATATAAGTCTGGGGTACAGGAGAAAGTCCAGGCCAAACATGAACATTTGGGAACTGTCAGTATATATTTGGCACAGGTGGTATTTAAAACACTTTTCTTAAGCAAAACAAATAGAAAAACAGTATGTCATAACATGAATTGCATTTAGCCGTACATGTTTGCTTGAACAAAAAACTAGCAAAAATGTAATGAAAGAATGACTCAAACCTTACTAAATTTTAGGCTCACTTTGTGATTGTGTTTCTTTGTGGTTCTCAATATTAGGAAACTTTGATTTTTCTGGATAAAAATACAATCAGTCAGCAAGATACCATAGGGGTGCCTTCTTATGATTTAACTCATTTCCTTGTACATATACATTAGCTTGATTTGTAGTATGATAGATATTGCATCAAAAACGACCTCATTCTGAGTTCCTCCACAAAATAATGTTTTAGTTTGACATATAACAATGGTTTTCTTCACTTTTCATGATCTGAGAAATGAAGAGACCTAGTCTGGGATATTCAGGGATGGGATCCTGGCTACCTTACCAATCACTGACGAGGTTTGATTTACTCTAAGTAACATCTTGCCTCTTCCCTAGGAGAGCACTTCAGAAAATACACAAAAGATGTGTTTCATGAGTATGTAATACCCATTAGCAAACAATTTAAGGATCAATTAATTAGTCATTAAACTTTCCCTATTAAGTGTTTTGGCTTATATCTCTATGGTAAAGCCACTAATGAAAGTCACATATGCTGAGGTTTCATTTCCCTTGAGAGAGTACGTACTAAATTGTTTAAATTAGCCCTCTTTAAATATATTTAAATCCCTCACATCTAGAATATTTTAAATAAAACTTCCCGCCTAGGTTTAGGAATCTCCTCTTTTAAAAACAGTGAGATGAACCTTATTAATATCTATTCCTGGAAGGAAAATCTCCCTACTGATTTTGTTATAAACTGAGAAAATAATGAATAATTAGAATGCTGTTGAAGAAGATATTTAACATGCAAAGAATCTTTGGGAAAAAAACGGAGGTAAGTTAGTTCCACAGCTAGACTCTTAGGAGTAAATTTTTGTGCTAAGACAAGATTGACTGACTTGTTTGCTTTCTCTGCAAATTCCCACCTCTCCCCCCCCCCCACACACACACAAAAGTACTTGGGATATATTTAAAGGAGATAGGAAACTGTAAAACAATACTAAGGGAAACCCAAGTGGAGGCAGCTGTTGGATTTATTTTGTTTTGGCAGTGTAGAAAGGTAACTAAAAACAGAGGGGCATATGGATGGGGAAAAAAAAAAAAAACACAAAATTGACAAAAGGCATAAGCTATCTAAATATCCAAAATACACACTAAGAAACCAAAACACTTTACGCACAGACCGTCATCAGCGAATAAACAATCTGTACATGACATGTGTTCCCCTTTTCTACTCTTATTGTGAGAGTCTCAACTGTCATGCATTAGTCATTCAGTCAACAAATGTTTATAAACACTTCCTCTATCCCTGCCCTGTGCTGGGCACTGAGGACACAGCAGGGAATAATCTTGTAGAGCTTTCATTCTAGCAGGAAAGATAAAGACTAGAGCAGGCAACTGAAATAGGATGAGCACTTCTAAAGGGGAACCTTGGTCTCTTCTTCTTACCACTCTCTGACTACCATTGCCTTCATAAGCGGCTCTCCCTCCAGAGTCAATCATTCCCCCTCTGCCCAGTAATTACTATCTGATCATCTAAGGGAGTACAGAACCCAACTGCTCAGGCCCACGAAGGTAAACTCTTCATCGCCTGGATAGGAATTGGCATTAACTGCTCATACAAATATTTCAATTCATCTCATACATACCTATCCTCTTCTATGTATAAGTCGCTGGAAGACCCAGAAAAATAGACCATGTTCTCTGCTCTTATGAAGCTGACCCTGCTGAGCAGGGGCAAGTATGAACATGAATAACTCTAACACAAGGCACCATATGATAAAGCATTTAAAGTCATGCATAAATGACATCATTTGGAGGAGCCAAGGTGATGAAAGGAAACATTCCATTCAAATCAAGAAAGACTACACAGCTAAAGAAAGATATCTGAGACGGACCATAAACAATGCTTAGAATTTCAATAAACAGAGAAGATAAAGAACAGTCCAATCTAAAGACAAAAGATAGCAAAATCCCAGAAAGGGAAAACAGCGTGAGAAGAAGGGATGGCAAGTGGTCTGGAAGAGCTGGGGCATGGAAAAAGCACATTGCTTTGTCCGTGTTCACGTTTGTTCACTTGCGTGTTTGTGGAGGAGTGTTTGTTGTGTATCTCTTGTGTATTGATAGCCCCATCACAAATGCTCAGAAGTATTTAAGTATCAAAGTACTTGTCCTGGACTCAGGAAACCTAGGATCCAACTCCAGTGACTGTGTGGCCGTGGGTAAGTCGTGTGTCTTTTTGATGTCAGGTTTTCCTTTTCTGTGAAATAGAGAGGACAGCTATATCTTCAAGAAGAGTACGGGGGCCAATAAGACAACACCTTCGAAAGTATCCCACATTGTAACGGTTGTGAAAACACTTCAGGTCATTCCTGATACTTAACAGGTCCTCATAAAGGGTTTTGCTAGTCATAAGTCAGTACAACTGCAGCCAGAGTCTTTCTTTTATTTCAAGTTATCTGTTTTGCTTGACAGTTTCACCAGAGATCACTCTGTCACAGCAAATTGAACCCACCATTACTCTTCCAAAAATATTTAGTCTTCACAAAATAATGACACTGATATCAACATCATCTGTAATACTTAACTGTATTTTAATTTGGGGTTTGGGATTTCTGTTAGGGAGAGATGGTATATCACTTTTATTAAAAAAAAATCACAGCATCTAACATGGCTGTTATCACTTTCTGCAGGAATATTACGGTTTATGAAAGTTCAGGGTAGCACGATAAATTCTTAAAATTAAGGAGGAGAAAAAGAAAGTGCAGAGGAGATAAAGGAATAGTTAAGAGGTGATACTATTTCATTTCCTCTCCATGTCTGCAAGACATCTCCTGGAAAATACACATGAAGTTCAAAAACTGAGATAAGAAACATTGTTTTATGACCACATGTAAATGAAAACTTAAAATCTAGATTTAATAAAGACTCTATTTCTGAAATCTCCAATTAAAAAGTTTGGGTTTTCTCCCCTAGAGTGGCATTTTGGTATACAAAACTTACCAGAAACTCACAAACTGCTTAAGAGAGTAGTACATATTAGATTGTTTCTGTGAACTTCTGTCATTACCAAATGCAAACTGGCTTTCTTCTAAATCTCATATTTAAATATCAGATAAAATAATTCTAATGCTCCCTTGTGTCCGGCAAGCAGATATTACTAAAATGTATTCAATTTTCTTTTTTGAGTATTCCATTGAAAGAAAAGGTCTACATCTCAATAAAATAAATGGTATTTCGTACGTACCATGCTTTCAAAAATCTGTGCTAATACGATTTGGTATGAGTAAATAAAAGTATCACCTCCAAAACTGACCCGGCAACTCACGTATGAGGTAAGGGCCATCTTGTCACTGGACTTGCAATGACATCTAATGTGATGGACAAAAAATCCACATTAGGTAGGAGACTGTGGGATGTCATGAAAAGAGCAGTGATTTGGAAGCTAGGGAACATGAGCAAGTCATTGAACTTCTCTGGATTTTGTTCTCTTCATTGACAAAATGAGAAGCTAGCCATGGACAGATTTTTTAAAACTAAAAGAAACAAAACAAAAAAATATAATTCTAATCATCATTTACTTCGCAGTTACAAACTGTAAAGATGCACAGGAGCTCCGCAGTAAATCATCTCAGAAAATTAGCAGAGACAGGGGCACCCACGTGGCTCAGTTGGTTGAGCATCTTCCTTCAGCTCAGGTCATGATCCCAGGGTCCTGGGATCGAGTCCCACATCTCTGCTCAGCTGGGAGTCTGCTTCTCCCTCTGCCTCTCCCCCCCTGCTCATGATCTCTCTCTCTCTCTCATGCGTGCTCTCTCTCTCTAATAAATAAAATCTTTTAAAAAAAAGAAAAAATTAGTAGAAACAGAATCAGAAAAAAGTCATGATGTAAAGAACTATAAGTCCTGCTTTCCTCGCCTTTCCTCTCTTTTGCTCCCAACCATACTGGGGGGAAGAGGGATGGAATGGAAGAGAATTCTTGGAGCAAGACTGTGAGAGAGTCCTGAAATATCTTAGAAAAGGATAAAGCTGTTCATTTGGTTTGTGTTCAGTTCCAAATGGACCTCTGGTAATCATCCATTCCTGTGCCTTACTCAGTGGTAGCTGAGTCCGATGGGGACCCATCTCTCTCTTAGGTCAGACACAGCCCTAAATTGTCTCCATGGAGAGCTCTCCCACCTCTGTTACTCTCTGAGCACTTATGTATAGTGACATATTATTGCAGGATATTTTTAAAGTATAAACTTTTTTTTTTTCTCAGATAGATTGCAAATCCCACTTTGAGGAACAAAGCACATCGCATCCTTCTCTGCACTTGGGGCCCTTCTGAAACTACAGTCCACAGAGCAGAGCTTTTTTATATAGTGACCTTTAATAAAGAGTTGCTTATTAATTAATAAATTAGGTAGGGAGATTCTATAATAGCTTCCAGTGATCCCCACCTCCTGATATTCATGCCCTTGTGTTATCCTCTCCCCTTGATTGTGGGCTGGACTTAGTGATTTGATTCTAATGAAGAGTTTACAGGAAAAGTAACAGGATACCACTCCCCAAATTAGGTTACTTCCCTTCCAAAGAATGTGACTTCCATCTGGTTTGCCATCTCTTGCTCTTTCTTAGACTCCTTGATCTAAGGGAAGTAAGTGGCCATGTTCTGAATAGCCCTGTGGAGAAGGCCACCTGGCAGGGGACTGATGTCTCCAGCCAAAAGCCATCATGACATGCCGACAACCACGTGAGTTAGCTTGGAAGTGGATTCTCCCTAAGTCAGTTCTCAGAATGCCTAGAGTTCTAGCCAGCACTGTGATTGCAGCATTGTGATTGCAGCATTGTGAGAAACTCTGACCTAGAGGGCCCAGCTAAGCTACATCCAGATCTGTGATGCACAGAAACTGTGAGATTATACATTTTTGTTGTTCTTAAGCCTCTAAATTTTGGGACAAGTTATTATACAGCAATAGATAACTGATATGACTAGCAAAGCAGTGAGAATGAAAAGAATATTCAGGAATGTAACATTCAGGGATGTGCAAGCTTCTTGCATTGATTTGCTTTGAAGCCACATTGGGGAAAAAATCCCATCCCCAGTATTCTTTACCACTGCCCCCCCCACACACACACCTTCCATTAAAATGAATCACAAAACCATTTCTGCACTTGTCATAACTTTTTGTTGATCCATAACCATATGCATGCCATTAGAAAGATCAATCTTAAAAGAATTAAATAGAGAATGGAGAGGTTGATGTACAGTCTTGACGATTGAAATAATTAAAGCTGTGATTCACCCACAAGCCCAGTCTATTGTAACCCAAAAGAAGAAGCTAAATGGCTGCTACTTCCTTTGTCCTCACAACCAGTCAACAGCTGAGCACTTCTGCCTGCAACTCTCTGCTCAGTCCTGGGTAGAGAAAGCAGATGGGGATAATGTACAAAGTATCCCGCTCCAATTCAACAGTTCAGTCTCAACATGTAGAAATATGAAGCTTTACACTAATTCCTCTCCTTTGAGTCAAGCCTGTATGTCCAGAGAGAGGAAAATATTAGGGTTGGTAGCAGTCGGCCTATGGAAAAAGAAGAGCATATTTGGAAGACACCATGAAGATTCAAAACCTTTAAATACACTCTGGGAAAAGGAAAAAAGAAAAGAGCATCTGGGTTTCTCATTAAGTCCAACATACTCAGAAGACTGGCCATTTTCTGCCGAGTTCTGCTACCATATGCCAAAGGGTTTTGTTTTATTTAGTTTTTTTAAAGCTTTCTCAGCTCACTGCCGTTTACCTCACCCATCTGGGGCACTTTCTGGTGTATATGTGCAATACTGTGCAACCTAAGTCCAGGTTTTACCACCTTGAGAAACAAACAGCAATACCCCCAAGCATAACAACTATGGCTTCCTGCTTTCTTAAATGAACAGGAAGTTCCTCTTTCTCCAAGGTTCCACTAATCTTGCTATGCACAAAAATTCTGGAAGTAAAAGTCGGTTGCCCTTGGTGCTGGCTTCTGGAAATCCACCCTAGAAGCTGTATGTGCTAGAGGCTAGTACAACTGAAGATTAGCACATTAGGTCTGGGCGCTTATGCATAGATCTATAGGTCATCAAAGGGCAGAGGAGACATTCTTTCTTAGATGCTCAGTTAAAAATGAATAGTAAGTTCATTCTGGAGGCACTTCCCAAAGATCCCAGGCCTACAGAGATACCTCTGTTGCTCTCACCACCACATCTTCATTCTTCTCTTTTCCTCATTCTTCTCTTTTCCTCACACACCTTATTAATCCAATCCTGTTGGCCTACCAGGAGTGAGGCCAGGATGGATTCTGGTATCACATACCAGGAGAAAGCAGAAGCAGGGCTTCAGCCCTTGACCTTCAATATAGAAGACACTTAACACATACCTTCTCCCCCAACCTTTGTTCATTCAAACTTCATAAAAAAATCAGTACTCAAAGCAAAAAATTTGGAGCCTGATCACACTTCTGTAAGTCATGCCTGATTTTTATATTAGTCTATAGAATCAAATAAACATAATGGTGTTGTACAGTCTCCTAACTCCATGTATCAATGGACATGTTAAAGTAAGGCATTATACACCTATACAACCCCAAGCCTTTGAATGAACCAAAGTGTTCTATTAGCCATGGCAAAAACAGGATCTTTTCCAAAGTGCAACATTAGCAGATGTTCCTGATTGGGCAAGCACTTTATAATAGGTCCTATGCTAAACACAGGGGTATGTAAGGACAAATAAATGATCATCTCTGCCTCCCGGAGTTGACCTTCTAGTAGGAGAAACAGATTAGTGATATGAGTGAAAACCCAAGTATGTGCTAGATAAAAATTGTACCACTGAGCAAGATAAGGAAACACTTTATAAAGGAGAAGATGGTTAAGCTGAGTAGGAGGCTGCCAGGTCATTTCAAGTAAAAGGAACAGCATGAGCAGTGGCCTAAAAGAGCCTGATTGTTAGTGATATTTATCGCTCCAGCCTCATCTTCCAACCCAGCTCTCTTAGCCACTTCTGCAATCACACACACACTACAATAAAGTACTTTCTGTTCTCTGAATATGAATAACATGTACTTTATCACCTTTGCAAGTGATGTTCTCTCTGAAGCAGTTACTCCTTGACCTCAACTCCTAAGCCTTGGATCTCAATACCACCTTCTCAACCTCCTAGTCTTGACTTGGATGTAATGAATTCTCTGATCTCCCCAAGTCTGAATTAGGTGTCACTTCTATGTTCCCTAACTGTATGCCATTACTTCCCTACCATAGAGCTTAACATACTCTAGCATAACTCCTGCAGACTTATCTGTATTCCCTGTAGATTGCACATTCCAGGAGGACAGATCATGACCATATCTATCTTGGTCGCCATTGTGTCCCCAGCATCCAGCAGAGTGTCTGCTATATAGCTGTCAGTGCATGCAGAATGAATCAATTTCTCAAAATTTCCAGGCAAAGAACAGGGCTGAAGAAAGGGTAGGTGATAAGATTGAATTTATAGATAAGGGGTAGGGGATAAGATTGAATTTATAGATAGGAATTAAAGCCCAGAAGACCACATGTGCCCTTCTGTGCATATATGTTATTCTCTATTCAAGGAGTCATGAAGGGTTATAAGCAAGAGGAGAGTGTGACAAGGCAGCAATAAGAGGGCCTGAAATAATGGCAGGGGGCTGGAGACAAGAAGACTGATTGCAAGAGATACTGTATTTAAGAAGTTATATCTCCAGGACCTGATGATTTATTACAAGTTTAGGTAAGGGAGTGAGAGAATAAGGGTGACTCACAAAATTGGTAAAATGAAAGATCTATGGGGAATATCTTTATTTTTCTCTTACATGAGAGAGATGAGTAATGTAAACAATAAGATGGCCCTGGGTATTCAAGACTAGAAACATGTCTACAGTTCATTACTGCGTGTCTTGATATTGTCAGCTCAATAAGCTACAGAGAATTTGTACCCCCATGGGTTGAGAATTCAAAATTTCAAAGGACTACTTCATAATTAAAATAGGAAAGGAATAGGTAGGATGCCTTTTTATAATAACACAAAATAAATCATCTTTCAATTCTTTAAGAAGTGGAGAGTAAGTGGAGGTTGAATCGCTAAATCTTGACTTAGAAAAATGACACATTATCTGCCTATTTTCTTATTACTCTTTGCCTTCAGATTACCAAAAACTTTACCGAAGTACACAATGTCTTCCAGGAGATATTTTTCCAAGTGGAAACACTGAGGAAACAACATTGTAGTAGAGTAAGGAGAAGGATACGCTTGATAAGTGAGAGAAACCCTCAACATCAAGGGAGGAAATGGTTCTCAGAAAACATTTTGAAGAGATGAGGGAGGACACCAGGCAACAACAAAATGTCTTCATGTGGCTGGGGGATAGGGTTTGGGAAGAAAACAGAAAATCAAGAGTGCTGAGCACAGAGAGAATAACTCTTTAAAAAAGAGGAAAAAAATCAGAGGGAGAAATGGAAGCAAACATATGGTTGGAGAAAACAATTACAAAGCAGCCCCCCACCCCCCAAATTTCACTCTGAGCTAGAAAGCACAGAAAAATTATGAACAGGATTAGAATTTGGTCAGAATTCTTTACCTCAGTAATCCGAGCCTCAGTTTCCTCATCTATAGAAAGGGGTTATAGTTATGGTTTGTGTCAGTCGGGTCAGGCTGCCATAACAAAATACCACAGACTGGGTGACTTAAACAGCAGATACGTATTTTTTCATAGTTCTAGAGGCTGGAAGCCCAAGATCAAGGTCCAGCAGTGTTGGTTTCTAGTGAGAATTCCCTTCCTGGTTTGCGGACTGTGCCTTTTCACTGTTTCCTTAACATGACAGAGAGAGAGGGCTCTCTGCTCTCCTCTTATAGAGGCACTAATCCCATCAGATCAGGAGCCTACTCTTACAACCTCTTTTAACTTTAATTACTTCTATAAAGACCCCCCATCTCCAAATACAGTCATGTTGGGGGTTAGTGCTTCAACATATGAACTTTAGGGGGACACAATTTGGTTCACAGTAAGATTATCATAAGAAACATGTGAAATTATGCAAAGCACATTGTGCCTAGCACATAAGTAAGTGCTAAATAAGTGTTAGCCAGTGTTAGCTATGAAATCATCATCACTACAGGCATCATCTCTGAAATTACTTATATTTTTTATTTTATATTTTTAAAGGAGTGCTACAGATGGGAAAGTCACCTGTTTCTACTGCCTCTGAAAACTGCCCAGCTGCCTAGCACACTATGTCCTCAGGCCTGTTTTATAAATATAATCCAATGCAGAAGTAGCTATAAAAGGAGTAGAGAGATGGTGAGACAGTGGAGGAGGAGTAAGAGGAGGAGAAGGTGGAGGGGGAGAAGACCAGGGAAGACAGGGTGAGGAAGGACTGAGATCCTGTAGATTCTGTCTTCTTCCGACACACTCACAAGTGTTCATTTAAGCTATCTAATGAAATAAGGAACATTAGAACTACCACCTGCAAGGATGTTCACCACAGATTTCTACTGAGAAGGGAGCAAAAATGCCATTATTTAAGACATTCCAGTGCTAGTGTCATGCTATTCCATGCAGAGAGACCATGGTAAGCAAATAAGACTAAAATCTCAGGTGGTCACAAACTTAATAGGAAGATTGTTTTGACCTAAAGCATCTTTGAGTTTGCAAAACATGCTGCAACTTTTACTCAAAGGGAATTGTATATGTTAGAATAAAAGAATAAGACCAAATATGGACTTAAATTATCCGTGGAAGCAAAAGAAACACTGTAAAAAGGGCTATGAATTTTCCAACCCATATCCTAGATTTTTAAATAAAAATACAGATAGAAAACCATTGCACTGAAAATCCAGGAAAATATAGCCTATTTGAGTCACTTAAATGATCACAAATCTCCCATGATGTGTTTTAAAACTATCTACCTTCTATAAGGGGTGAGATGTTCTAAGTTGAAATAATGCCCCACTCGGCACTACTATAAATAGAATGGCCAACATTTATTTAGTACCTAGAATGGCAGGCACTTTACAAACACCATCTCATGTATTCCTAAAAAACCCTGTTGGGGTTGCTATTATTTTTACCATTTTACAAATAAGGAAATCAAAGAGTTTGCCCAAGGTTATACAACAAATAAATGAAGGTTAGAATTCAAACCATGTCTGATACAAATACATTTCTCTCCTTTATGCCAGACTTATTAGGGTGTTGGGACATGTGAGCATTACTAGGAATAATGGGCCAGGTTGGAAAAAAAAAATATTGGCATTGATTCTTAAATCAATGTATTTTTCAATGTCATTCTTGTATTTACTTACTCAAATTTTTAAAATCACCTGCAAATGCCTCAATACTGGAAAATTGCTCTACCATTCTAGTCACTTGATCATATAATGGGCTTTTTAGTCTAGATTCTAGAGCAGAAGATATGAGTTGCAATTCAGTGTTCCTACTTCTAAAGTATGTGATTTCCAGCAAATTGCTTATCTCCTCTTAGCATCCATTCTCAAGGGAGCATTATCACCTATGTCACAGGGAAATTTTAAGAATTACATAAAATAAAGTCTGCAAAAGCATAGTCAACTACCACATTAGCACTCAGTGTTTATATTTAAAAAGTTAATGAAAACATTGCCAACATCTCTATTTCTGAATGAGGGTAAACAAGAGACTGTAAGGATTTTTACAAAGAACCCTAAGGCCTGAGAATTAGGACTCATTACCATGTAAACTCCAGACATAATCAAAGTTGTTTTCAAGCTCCATTGTTCCAATCTAGTTTATCTCTTTTCTCCCCCAGTTATTTCGATCGGTTTTCACAAACTATGCAGACTTCAATAACTCACTCTCTAATAATATACTCTGGATAATTGTTAGCTTCATGAAATACAATTGCCTATACTTTAAGTTATAATTAAAGGCATTACTTAAACCCTCAAGTGGCCTTTGGAAATCTGAAAATGCAAGTTGAATTCATAAATGCTAGGGAAGAATAGGAAATCCCAGAACCCTAAATCAGCAGACTCAAATTCATGTGAACCTAACTGAAAGAGAAGCTGCCTAATGCTTTGGTTATAACCACGAGGCTTATATTGACATTAACACCAGTACTAAATGAGAAAATTGGACACAGTGAGATCGGATCTTTAAAGTTCACTTTATTTACTGATGAAAAAACCTTTATGATTCAGCGGAACAAAAGAAATGCAGTTTTAAAAACAGACCTGTTGAGTAAGGGGCAATTTTAATTGTGAAGAAAGTCCAAATGTGCTTCTGTGGCAGCTTTCTGAATGAGAATGGTGAGTTTTGCAAATTAGGCATCTACGATTTGATTTGGTCAATCTGGGACCATTTGCTCCTTTTCTCATATTATTGGCTGCGGTCAAAGAATGATATGCTGAGCCATAAAGAAAGACCCAAGTTACTGCCACCACTTACAACTTGAGTAATATATTGTTATTTTTTTGGGAAAAAGTGATAATTTATCTATGTTTTAATAACCTTGTCAAAAGAATTCTATTGTATTTGATATTCCAAAATGAAGACAAGATCATCTCATCCCAAATTCCTGGTCTTCTTTTCCATCACTGCTTTAGCTTTAATTTATACATACACACACACACACACACACACACATCACATATAACCTAAATCCTATTCTTCCTGCCTACCTATACAGATCGTAAAAATGTAAAATGTAGGTCTCTAAGTACAAGACTAAACTCCCCTCTGAATAATGAACAATAGTGTTGATTCTTCTATTAAGTTCTATCTAATACACATTATTTTTTTTTATTCTTATGACCCAAGAATTTGCTGTATTTAGGACCATATACACACAGATAAATAAGCCATGAATCCTTCCATCAAAGATGTCACAAAAGAAGTCAAACTTACATGACACCCCTACTTTATGAAATGAAGATGACCTACAGTTCATACTGTTCCCATCTTTCTTTCAAGACCTATTGTCCAAGGTTTTGTCTTAGGTTATCTCTGGCTACATCATTCCACTAACATTATTGGCTGTCCCACTTCCTTTTCTTCTTTCTTTTTTTAAATTAGAATCAGATTAATAGAGCAGAAAGTGGGATCATTGAGTCCAAACTCCCATTTAAGAAAGTGGGATCATTAAGTCCAAACTCCCAGATTAAGAAAATGAAGTCTTTCCAATTCTGATAACACAGACAGTTGAAGAAACAGAAACCCATTTCTGTTAAACCGAGTAGAAATGTATGATAAAATGGAATGAAATAAAAAACATTTCAATACATACCCTGCCTCAAAAGAAAGAAAGAGGGATCCCCAGAGCCAATGGGAGAAAGAAAATTCATTTTAGCAAGAACAGTAAACTCCAGGTAACACTGCCCGGTTCCTAGCGGTTCTGGGCCTCACAATTGGTTATATCTCCTCTAGCTGCCTCAGTTCTTTCTCTGGGACTGTGGGGCTCACAGTACTTTCCCTGGCTACCCCCAGCCCTTGGCTGAGCATAGCATAGGGTACAAGAGCCAGTCCATTCCTACCTGATACTGGACTCCTCTAACCATCAGCCTGGAGGATGTTTTCTCGGAGCTATGTTGTGGCCAAGACTCTTCCAATCCAGTCCTCCCTTTGCTCTCTTCTTTCACAGGTGTCAAATCTGTATTGACTTCTAAAGGCTCTCCTGCCCTATCCTATTCCTTTCCCCTTTATTCTTCACAAACATTTTCCAAAATAAATCCCTTGTACATCTACTTCCCATCTTGGTCATCTGCTTCTCCAAGGACCTGAACTGACACAGATCTGAGTACTTTAATGTGGTATAGTGCATCAGTTGGGAACTTGCAAAGCTCTGCACTAGAGAAACTTTCAGACACGTACACAAGGAGACATTATGCAATGATGTTCAGTACAGCATAGTTTGAAATAGTAGGAAATTGGAAACAACCTAAATGTTCAAATATATGGGAAGGGAAGTTCAAAGTATATTTATTTAATGGTACAACAGGTAAAGAATAAATCAAGCTACAGGTATCAACATGATGAGTCTTCCAATATAATGTTAAGTGAACAAAAGAAGTTGCAAAAATACCCACACAATATGGCATCATTGGTTTAAATCTAAAAATAACATAAATAGTACTCTACATAGTTTTTGAAAATTATAATAATTTAGGTAGCAAGAACAAACATCCACTGCAGGAGTGGTAATCTCTGGAATAAAAAAGACATAAAATAGGATAGGGTTGATTTCAACTCTTTTCTGTGATATTTTATTCCTTTTTTTTTTTTAAGGACAACTGTTATTGATGGATACATGGGTATTTGTTATAATATTCTCTGTACTTTTCTATGTGTTTGAAATATTTCCAGATTTTTCAAATGAAATAAAATAAATATTTGTTGAAACCAAGACCCAAAGAAATTGTGACATGACCAAGTTCACATATTTTGTTCACGGCAGAGCAGACAGTCTTGGCTCTTGGCTGGCTCTCTGGCCACATTGTGCAGTCTCCATTGTCATGTGTCTGTCTAATAGGGAAGACTATGGTTGATAAGTCTTTTGTATCCTTCACAATGTTTGGTAGCATCATAGGTGCAAGAAAGCACTTAAAATCTACTAGATCGAATTGAAAAATTCAGCATTAAACCTCTAATGCAAAATTACTTTATCGCTGGAATTATACACCAAGAAAAGAAATCTCATGCTACAGTTCTGACTGCAAAGTGTTCAGAAATGTGTGGGTCATGCATTCAGCAGCTCTGGAGGGCCTAACTGCTGACCCAGATCTTGTCCAGAAGCACCAAAAAAGGGAGGAGGTAGTTTTTATCTAAAGAATCAGAAGTTAAGCTGCCCAGTTGGAAGGTAGTTAAAGTTTACCCATAACATGTAGGTGATCTTGGAGAGCTTATAGTCTTCCTCTAAGGATTCACATGTATAAGAGCCCCACTACCTGTTATATACAGAAATCCCTTTGTTCGGAATCTGGGAAATTCAACTAGCTCTACTCTCCATGTTATAAAGGTAAGATAGGGAACTTCTTCTTCTGAACAGAAAATGGGGAATTTACTGACCCTTGATTCTGTGGTCCTACAGAATCCAAATGAAAATATATATTGTCTGTTCCCAAGAGCTCTCCAACAGATACAAGGCCCAACAGCAACCAAAACAAAACACACTTAGATATCTTAAAACTGAAAAGTACTTGGGATAATTAATAACCACAGACAGAAAAGAACAATTAGGTTTTACATTTATTAAGGTCCTTTTTGTATATTTCCATTGTGAAAGGCAATTATTTTTCTAACTTTAGTAAAACTTAATGCCTTTATACTAATTTCAATAACATGAAAATTTGAGGTGAATATGTCCTTGAGGGTAAGCTTTGTCTTTTTCATCAGTATATTTTTAAAAGCTGGCGAAGTGCTTGGCACATTATTAATGTTTGTTGATTGAATGAAAGGATGAATAAATGAATATAAGTGAAATTAAGACATATTTCTTACTGACAGACACTAATGACTAAAAAAGGGTTCCAACAAATGAGCAGAGTTGACAATTAAAGTGTAAATAGGAATCTAATGAATGTTTTAATTGATCTTCCCTGCTTTAAAATGTAGCCAGGATTTTTTAACCTTGAGATACAATGCTCAGCAAATTAGTAGACTGCCTTTGTATGAAAATCTCTTTAATCAATCTAATAGTTTGTCTGCTCAACTATAGACTTTAAGACCTCTGCCAAATTAATGTTTTGTTTTGTTATTCTTAACAAGAGTTGTCTCTTAATAATAGATTCATATACAGAAGTTGAGTTTAGCACTTAGACTTCTGTGAAAATAGAGAGCATATGTTAAATAAAAAAAACCCCACAACTCTTCAAAGTTAATAAACCTAGGAGGGAAAAGAAAACTCTCATTCTTTCTTGATGATTCTACCACCAAGAAAACAATACACCTTTAGTGTCTGAATCAGGTTTTAACAAGATTTTTTTAAATGGATTATTTCTCTTTAGTTTTAGAGAGGTCCCAAGACAATGGGTGCTAAACATTTCTTTAACCACTGAGAAGTTTGATACCATCTGTATAAGGCTTGCTGAGATGTGGTTAAGTAAGTAAGTATATAAGTAAGTAGGTAAGTAAGTAAGTAAGTAAGTAAGTAAATAATAAATAAATAAATAAATAAGCAAGCAAGCAAGCCTGACCAAACCACCCATCTCTACCATATAATGGAGGATGGAGGCTAAAGAGGAATTGGAATTTAAAAATAAGATTTGGTAAGAGAGCTGTTGGTGAGTGTTGAGTCCCTCTCATTCTCCGTGACAGGAAAATTTAGGCATGCTTTCCCTCTTCTTGAACCCAGAACAGAAAGAGGCTTCAATGGAACCACTTAGAGAGTTCAAGCTGTGCCCCAGTGTTGACAGAGGACAATAGAATAGAAAAACTCCAGCAGACTAGCAACTCTACTCTGATGGAAGACAAGAAGGATTGCTACAAAGAAAGATTACAAAAGTTTTTTGGTGCAAAGGATGTGTGAAAGTTTACGTGAATGCAAGAGAAAAGAGACAGCCTTAAGGTCCTCTAAATACTGCCCCGAATGACTGCCTCGAGGTACACAGTAACTCTTACAAAGGAGTGTATACTAGATTCCCAGGGACCCAGGGAGAATATCAAATAAGCAATCATCTGCAATGATGAATTTCCCAGTACATCAAGAGAACTGCAGGTCAGATACCCCAGTGATTTGGGGCTGGAGGGTGGGCAATTTTCAAATAATGCACTAAAGTTTGCCAAGAGAAAGTGTCAGCTTTAAAAAACCTGCCAAGTGCAGAGAACACAGACATCAGCTAATTTCACACTGATCAAATAATACCTTTCCTTTCCTCTGACCTCCTCCCTCTCCCTCAGCCTCCTCCTATGGAGTTAGAACCTGCAATAGCAAGCTGGAGGGGGAGGGGGAGGCATAGAAGCAGGAAGTGGTGAATCTGAGATGGAGCTCACCAGTCCGCCTTCCCCTGCAGGTCACCTCTTGCAGACCTAAGCTAAGAAAGACCATAAGCCTCAACTTCAAATAACATTAATGTTATTACATGGAAGTCAACATTTTAATAACTGAAATAAGATCTCTTGGGTGACTAGAAGAGCACAAAGGGTTTCTCACTATCTAATAGATGAAAAGAGCCACTGTGTTCTTCCTGGAATTCTTCCAGCAACAAAAAAGTTTGGAATGGGAAGAGGGGGAAAGCTCAAAGTTGTCTTGTGATTCCACCCTGCTCATTCACTGTAGCAAGGTTATTTTGGCACATCAAAATTCTAGTAAGTTCTATGTTCTGGTCTTCATAATAAGTATTAAAAGGAAAAATGAGGAAGAGCGCAGACTTCCTTGTTTGATATCGATGTGGTTAAGTGGGAAGAAGAGCTGGAGACAGGTCATGAAAGATTCCACCAGTGTCTCCAGCCCAGTCCTACTAAGGAAGCCCAGTGTTTCACCAGCACTGAGTGAGGCAGGCAAACAATCATGAAAATTCATTTTGCTGCCAGGAATTCAATACCAGCTGAGGCTGTTTGCTCTCCTCAGCCTGCCATGATCTCTCCTAACATCCCCTTCTCACTGAGTTTGTTTTCTGACTGTGTAATGGTAATCTGCTTTCCTGGAGAGACCTGGACCCTATGTTCCACACACCCTGCCATGAGCCAGGGTCATTCTCCCAATAGACTAATCTCCTAGACTCTGTCCCTGCCAAGTTCTATCCATCATCTGTGCTTCCTCTGTCCTGCTCCACTGACCAGATTCAACCTCTTTATAGCAACACCCACCCCAACCCGCCACACCCACAGCCATGCTTTCCCAGCTCTGATCTCAGCCTCTACCCCTCAGCCTTTGCTGCTGAGGTCCCTGTATGCCTTGCGACTGAACCTATAGAAAGTTGGAACAGAAAGAGAACTTGGAGTGACTGATTTGCAACTATTTCTTGTCATTAAAAGTGGCACAACCATTAAAAAAGAAAGGTGGGAGGTAAAAATTGGGGCCTTAGAAAGTAGCCTTCTGTTATCATATAAGACTAGGAAAGTAGCCACAAAGTGTTCGTAATGTTCCTCAGTGGTTATCATTTCAAATCAGACTCAGACCAAGAAGATGCAGGGATAATCATGAAATATGAGGCACACTGCTGCCGAGCACCAGTTAGTTCCAAATGTGTTCATTTATTCATTTGCAGTAACAGCCTCGAAAATCAGTGGAGTGGTCTCTAGGAAGTAAAAGAGTAAAATAATTTTCCAACTCTCATAGTCAGAGGGCTAATTCAAGTTTCAAAAGCAACACTAACTTGCTTAAAGTACCATAAAAAGAGAGAGAGACAGAGAGTGGAAATTCCATCCTGCTTTAATCACTGTCCACTGCAAGTTTCCTTAATGATTTCCAGCTGCCTCCATTTAAAAGTTGTTGCTTTGACAGAACTTTCATACAAACTTGGAACATTTTCATGTACAAAAGAAAAAAAAAATTCTTACTTTGCTCCCCACTGCATTCTAACCAAAAGCAGATTTCTCTTGGATTATATAAGACTATGATGAGCTGGAAGGGGTGGGGGAGGGGCAAGGAGTCAGGCTAGGCCTCTGCTTTTTTGCAGTCTCCACAAACCATTCCACAATAGGCACAAAGGAAAATGTGTAAACCCAGGGAGAAAGCCCACACCCATGGGAAAGCCAAAATATGCTTTTACTTCAACATACCACTGCATTCTGATGTGAAAAAAAGCAACTCAGAATTAAGCTAACATAAAATAATTGCCTCCAAATTCATATCAGTTAAAATTTTATGTGTGTGTACATGTGTGTGTGTGTGTAAGTGTGTAGTGAGTTAGTGGAAATATTTACAGCCAAAATCGTGCTGGTCAAATAGTCTGTAACCAACCCTATGTCATCCATTTCTCTGCCTGGGGAGGGGAGCCCAGAATAATGGAAAAGGATGTATGATACAATAAAAGATTAGATGTTAACAAGTAAATAGGTATTTTGTTACAAATCATGAGCTTGAAGTTTCAAGCCCCTTTAGGGTCATCTTTCTTCACACAAGTTTGTATGCTCTTTAAAAGCAAAGAGCAACTGTTTCTTAGTAATCTTTGTCTCTCCCACAGTCCCTGGCACTGGCATTTCCTACTGCAGGTCTTCAATGAAGACATGTTACAATGAATAAAGGAAAACTTCCAGAGATGGATGTTAGTTAAGCAATAGGATATGTGGAAGGAAAAAAATATAGATAGCTTGAGAATTGATGAAATAATGATTATTTCATCTTCATGATTCCATGAATCCATAATTTTTTCACATATCATTAAGTTTTCCATGTAGATATAGTCCTATATTATTACCTGCAGGGCAGAAAGGAACTTTGATAGGTCTTCAAATTATTCTCTGAAACTATCCCAGACTACTGAAAATCTACTCTCCTTTTAAAAATGAGTCCTATAAATTAACTGGGCAATATTTTTTCTTGTCCACCACATCAATAAGGAAGTAATCTATCTACCCCAAATCCTTTATTTTGCACATTGGATCCTTTGGTGGTATGGGGCCTTCCATTCCATTCATTTTTAACAATATTAACAAATTCATAATAATTTTCTATTTAAATCCAAAAGAGGTACAGAGGAGGTACAGGAAGTAAAAGCTAAGTCAGTCTTGGAGTCACATCTCCTCCTCATCTTCATTCATTCTGATAAATATTTTTGAGTACTTAGGGTGAAGCAGATGCTGAAAATCCCATAGATATTCCTCATAAATCTTATTTCCATCATTTAGGGACATGTGGAGGCTCTAAAAGGGCCCTGGAGGTAATAATCTGGTTGGCTAGCAAGGATGCCAACTTCTGTCCTGAAGCTGCCTGTGAACGTTGAGCACAGTTTTACTTGCATTGCATCTTTACTGGGGGCAGAGCAGGGAGCTCCGAGGGTTAGATGCCCCCAAGCCACTTGGTACTGTCCTTGTGAAGGATCTTGTTTTATTCAATTTCTGGACTTTAATTTTGAACCAATTCACTAAAATTTCTTATGACTAGATAATTTTAGCTGAATATCACTACAGTCATTTATATTCAAAAAAGTGTTCTGCAAATGAAAGCAGGCAATAATATAGAATGGGAGCCTGTTACATCTGCACCGAGCCTTCTTGTTGCCACTCTTTTAATATATTCCTACTCCTATTTTTTCTCTTATTTTTCTATTAAATATATTAATATATAAAATACTGTTATTAAATATTCCCATGCCACATTTTTTTTCTTTCGCGGTCTATGTGTTTTACCTTCTTTACTAGGTTGTAAGTTTCTTAATTATAAAGACATTGCCTAGTTCATCTCTGCATCTCACCAGCCCACAACTGGCACACAGAGAACATTAAGAATGGTTTGTTGAGTGAATAAATGAATGTCCTGAACCCCGGACCCTAGAAGAAAGATATAAAATAAATCTTTAAAACTTTAATAAATGGATTCAAAAGCTGTTTCAGATAAACTATTAGCAAGTCGTCACATCTAACACTTCTAGAAGGCCCGCCAGGGAGGGTCAACATAACCCCATAAGGGTGTAAACACAGCTGTTGTTCTCTTCAGGATATGATTAGTTTTGATTTATTGCACACGTCCACCTGCAAGGCTTCTCAGAGCACACAGAGTCATAATCTCCAAAGTCACCTAGTGACAAGTGAGTCCCTCAGCTCCATTGCTCACCTGGATCAGCAGCTCTCATTTATCTCTCAGGCAGCTCAGAACTGCTCCTAGCCTCAAGGCCCGCAAACTTAAACTTTGTCAAATTAAATGGGCAATAATTTACAATATAAGTATCTTTTAAGAATAGTGAGTTATTTCTCTTCTTCTTCGTCTTTTTCCCTTCACAAAATAAAACCCTGGAATTATAGACCACAAATATATTTATACTTACTGCTTTTCTTTTTAAAAAGATGGGTGCATATTCCTGTCACTGGTCACAAGGAAGAGGAGATGGGGAATTGAAAGGATCCAAGTAAACATATCAACACTTACTCTAAAAGGGCTCAAAGTGCATATGATAAGCTGCAGAAGATTCCAGAAGAAAGGGACATCAGGTAAAACTCAGTTTTGAAACTGAGGTAGAAATGTAAACTGGGAGGAAAGGCAGAATGTCCACAGGGGAAGCCACGCCCCCTAAGGAGTTAAAAATGCTAAGTTCTAATCAGGCTTTAAATCAGATCAGGTTACCACATGTACCTATAACTTACTTCTTTTGTGAAGTTTTTCTTATTTCCAACTAAAATAATGCATGGACAGTAAATACTTGGCCATGTGCAGAGAATACCGTAAATGAATGGGAAAAAGGAAGTTATCCTTGGAGTTTTCCTATATTAAGAACACCACTTAACACAGGATTCCTGAATTGCCTTGCGATTCTTACTCTCATCCGTATAGAAAGGCTGTCCCCTTTCATGCTTTTTTAGCTGTCTCTGCAAAGAGAAGGGAGCATTTCAGAAACTTATTTAGCTACTGATTCGAATAAGCACCCCCACCCCATCCCACAGAAGCAGATACTATTTTGGAGGTTTCATGTAACAATGTGAAACTAACTACCTAACTAGTTCAATGTATTTGGAAGCCAACTTTATTTGGTGAAGAACGCTGAATTGAGAATTAAAATTCATGTTTGAATCCTGACTCAATCTCTTAGTATGTGTGTGATTTTTAGTAAATTATTTAAGATCTATTTTTTTTTCAGTAATAAAATGGTGGATTAATGATACTTGCCCTAATAACCTCCCATCTGATTGAGATAATTAAATGAGATGTTACATTAAAATGTGCTTTGTGAATGCTAAAGTGCTATGCAAATGTAAGATACTGATTGGACACATTTGATGATACAAATGTCTGTCATGGAAATTTTTCTACCAACCTATGCGACAGAAAACAGCTTTGAATCTTTCCTATAACAAGAGAGCATATGTACATAGCTATAATGTTACATAAACAGCTTTTCCATGTCTACAAACCACCCGTCCCTACTAAAAACTGCTACTAAAATTATAGAGGTAGGCAAATTCTTCCAGGTAGTTCCTTTCTCTTGCTTTCATTGAGCTTTGGGGAAATATTTTTTAACTTTTAGTCTATTCCTCCTAACTGGTTTCTGATGTACATATGAAGGATAACTCTCTAGATGCTCACTCTTTCCAGAAAGTATTTACTTAGAGAAAATTAGAATTTAATTTATACTGGATGATCAATACAGACCTTTATGCATGCAATACATCTAATACATTGCAGCCAGATTAATTTCCCTAGTCAGTGATTAATTGCCTACTCTGTCCCAGGTGCTGGAGAAGGTGCCTGGAATACAAGAGAGAGCATGATGGGCAGGTTCTCTGCCCTTCTAAATGTCAAATCCATAGTTCGTTTCAGAGCTCATCTTTCTCAACCTCTGTGTCATTTGATTTTGTTGCCAATTTACCTTCTTGAAACTTCCTTCTCTCTCAATTTTGAAGGCATAATTCTTGCTTAATATAGCAGATACTATTGGCCAAGTTCCCCAACCTGAATTTCCAAGCCCTTCTCCTTCATTGCCTTCCAGCTAGGGGTAGTGATATGCTGTGGTTTTGCCCAGTTAGATGTAAGATGAAGTCTATGCTAATGGTCCTGCAATGGATAGGCAGCACTCCTTCCTCTTCTTAATTCCATCTGCTACAATGTAGATGTGTTGACTAGACCTGTAGTCGCCAACCTGCAGCCATGGGGAAAAGTCAAGAGAATGGCTTTGTGGTACGTACCGCCTAGGAGTAGACTACACCAAGTTAACTCTAATTCATCCTCAGTCACAGCTTAAATCTCCTCAGAGAGACCTCCCGAAACCTCCCAATCTAAATTAGCACCTCCTACTAGATATTTTCATAGCACTCTGTGATTTTCCTTCATATAACTTATATATTTTTAGTTCTGTATTTCACTGCATTAGTATTTATCTTACATCTTTCTCCTCCTCTAGAAAGCAAAGGGATAATTAAATCTTTCTATAGCCATTCTATATTCAGTGTCTCACAGATTATCTTGCACGTTTTATATGCCTCACAAATATGTGTTGAAATTTGATGACTTCTCCAGACTTAGGTTTCAAATTACCCTCTGGGTATCTCTACTTGAATGTTCAGCAGGTCCATCAAAACCAAAGGCCCAAAGTAAATTATATCTGTACTGAATTTCTTTTTCCAGTTAATGGCATCACCAGAGACCAAAAACCAGAAACCTCCAAACCTCCTGACCTTTTACACCTCCACTCCTCCATTCGCCTGGTATCCAAGACCTGATTCTACCAACTTAATATTTCTTTACCCTCCTCCTCATCCCCTTGGTACTGTTCATCCTTCCTTACTTCAAGCCTTCATTTTACTTGCAGTTCTATGGTATTACTATTGTAGTAGACTGCTCATTCATCTTCCCGTGTATTTGAAACCCACTCTTTTTAATGATCTTCAACTAACCAACTCTTATACCCATTTTAGAGATCAGAAAAATGAAGGTTCCAAGGGTTTCAGAAACTTCTAACCTCAGGTCACCCAACTAGTAAGTAGCAAAGCTGAAACTTACACTGGTCTATACCCCAAAATCAGGAGACCTGGGAGAGATCTTCTAGACCTCAGCATGACCAAAAGCCCCGGTCCAGACATCCTGAATTAGAAGAGCATCCTTATGTATGGATTTACCCCTCAGAAGTTTGCGTATTTCTTGAGAACAGAGAAAAGATCTTCATTTCATCCCTTCTCATCACACATCACCTTCCCCTTCCCCAGCACACATCACCTTCCCCTTCCCCAGCACACTCCATAGTATCTGCTTTATGGTATGGTATGATATCAAATGATTTTTTGAGACAGAAATGGAAAAAGAAAAAAAAAAGAGAGAAATAAGGAAGGATTAATCCAAAGGAGAAAAAAGGAGGAGGATCCAAGGTGATGAGACATGAGGAAGAAAGATACAGGAACAAGAAATATAATTCACTTTGTTTAGATTCTTGTTCAGAAGTTATGCCTTTGCAAAAAATGTTGGCTTGAATTTTGGCTGATGTTTTACTTAGTTCAGCACAGGGAAAATTCCAACTTGGCCTTTTCCCTCAGGAACATTTATGAAGAGTTAAGAGTTATATGATGATGTGAAGTAAAGAAAGTCAATTCACATATACCCTTCTTCAAAGTAAAAGTTAGCAGCTAAGTGCCACCAAGTAAATCACCTCTCCTCTAAAAGCTCTGCCCTCTCCCCTTCAAGACAATTATAGTCTAGAAAGCCAGTTTGATTTGTCACAATTTTTTTTTTTTACCATTTTGTGCTTTAAGAGTAATTTGGGACTGTATTTAGGACTGCAATTTCTCCTCTAAAGCAACTAAAAGCCTTATTCTTTTCAGTCTGATAATTAACCTACCATGCCATTTCACCCAAATAATCTTCTGGAAATTTAACAATGTACCCCCAAATCTTTTGTAGGCTGGGTTTGCCTCAGCACCACTAAATCACTCAGTATCATGTTCTTCATAGGCAGCGGGTGAAATGAAATATGCATACTATGTAATTGGAAAAAGATTCTGTCTCATTTGCCTCAGCTGTTCTTCCTTGTTGGAAATGCAGAGGGAAAGAAGGCAGCAAGAATACCTTCCTGCTGTCAATTTAGAAGAAAAGCCATCACCACAGAGCCACATCAGCAGGGGCGGGCCTGAGTTCTCTGCAGGCTTCTAACAAGCCCCTTAGACCTTGAGACACTCAGCATGCTCCCTTGACACAGAATGGGATGAGTTTCGATAAAACAATATGGTGTGCAATTACAAACACATCTTAAGTGCCCCCTACTCATTGGCTCTGTTCCATTGCCAAAATGCTCTAGTTCAGCCTCTCCAAAAAAAAAAAAAAAATGTACCTCCAGCCAAAGTGCCACATGTGCGGAGAAAGAACACATTCTGTTTTTATTTTTTTATGTGTTTCCATAATCCTAGTAATAAAACATATTAAAATGAGCATCTTCCTCATTAGAAGAGGGTTTCTATGGGAGGTGATTTAAAATTTTATAAATTTACTATCACTTTTATTTTCAGTTCTCTATTATTCAGAATTTAATTGTTCAATGCATGAAATAATGATAGCTAGCACTTACTGTGCTTCCCACGTGCCAGGCACTGTTCTGAGTGCCTCATGTATATTAATTTTGTCCTCAAAATGATCCTGTGCTGGTAGGTGCTATCGCTATCACTCCTATCTTTACAGATAGGTAACGGAAGTACACAGAGGTTAAATAAGCTGCTCCTGTCACCAGCTAGGAAGTGGTGCCCACACCCGAGTGCCTCTTATACAGGCCATCATTTATGTGTTCGCTACTTCTTTTTTCCTTCCTCCTATGTTTTCTTTAGGGCCATTTTCATCATTTATTCTTTTAGAGAATGCTTACCTTTAGAGAATGTCCTCAGTATATGGGGGAGGTGCAATGAGGCACACCCCCAAAGTTGTGGAAGCAAGGGAAATAAAGTGGGCTCAGAGAACCCAACAGAATGTCCCTGGATATCCATGGGACTCTCACTTTTCCAGATTTCCTTGCAGTTGGAAGGAGCCATGTGACTAGTTCTGGTCAACAGTCTTTGAGCAGAAGTAAAGCAAACTGAAAAAAGTGTACTTGGCAGACAGAGTGTTCAATTGTGTTGAATACCACTGATAGGTCAAATATTGTGAGACTTGAGGAATGATTATGAGAATTAGCAATTATGGGATTTTATTTATTTTTTTAAAGATTTTTTTTATTTATTTGACAGAGAGAGAGAGCGAGAGCAGGAACACAAGCAGGGGGGAGAGGGAGAGGGAGAAGCAGGGGGAGTGGGAGAGGGAGAAGCAGGCTTCCCACCAAGCAGGGAGCCCAATGTGGGGCTCGATCCCAGGACCCCGGGATCATGACCCAAGTTGAAGGCAGACGCTTAGCAACTGAGCCACCCAGGCGCCCTGCAATTATGGGATTTTAGCAATAGGGAGATCCTTGTGGAGCATGATAATAACAGTTTCTCTGTAGAAATTCATTAGTAGCATCATTCAATCAATTATGTAGAGTACTAGAAACTACTTCGCTAGTGGGTATAGAAAGATTGGCATATAGTTATAGAACCTAAATCCTTTTCAATCCTGTGCTGTTCTCTTTCCCAGCTGACTCAGAAATCTCTTTCACTTTCCTTGTTTCATTATACATCCACATACTCACACATCTATGTCAAGTTGTCACACATTGAACTTTTAGTCCAAAGTCTTTTCACTCTTTTATAATAGTGCTATACATCTGTATTTTTGCTATGGTCTTATAGTAAGGAGAGTGCACTTCTAAGCCCCTTAACTTTGGACTTGGTTATATGATTTGATTTGACCAATGGGGCATTAGCAGAGACAACCTATGCATAAAAATTGAAATTTCCTTGAGCAACTGGACTTGCTGTCTTGTACATCTACACAGCCGAGTTAATCCACATACTCAGGATAATTCACTGCTCCCATATAGACACCCAAAACTAACCTGCAACCTGGAACCCACTCCAGCCAACATCAACCAAACTTCAGCTGACCTGCAGAAGCATGCATGGGAAATAAATGACTTTTTTGCTAGAAGCCACTGAGCTTTGCAGTGGTTGGTATATGGCATTATTGTGAATATAGCTCACAAAAAAAAAAAAAAAAAGAATTTTTGAGACAAAATTTGAATTCCCAATCTCCCAAATGATCTTAAAAAAGAAGGCACAAAGTTTTGCCTGGACAGTTCTCTAATTAGAAGCCTCAGATTGATCCTAAAATGCCATGAGGCCACTCCACCCAGTACCCACACCACACAGTAAAATTGGTTCATTCTCCTCTTTAAAAATCAGACTTTAGGAATTAGAAGAGATCTGAGTAGTCATGTCCAACCACCTCTTTTTACATCTGAGAATACCCAGGAGATGAAATGACATGTCAAATATCATACTGCTAATCACACAGAGCAGCTACTAGAATCCAGAGCCCTGACTGTTATTCTGGTACTATTTCCACTGTGGCACACACTGCCTATCTTAATTCTAAACTGAGAACTCTCAGGTTCAGTCTATATTCAGAAACAAGAAATCTAGGATGTAACATTATAAATACTCATTCTCTTGTCACCCATGGTATCCTCTTTCCCTTTTTATGAACTCATTTCTCTCCAGCATCTGAACCACTCCAACACACACACACACACACACACACACACACACGCACACACACACAGTTGAATTCAGTCTTTAGTCTTTGACTATTATCTAAAAATCTCGGTTCCATCAACTGTTAATATATTAAGTTATTGAACTAACAATTTCATTTTACAGTCAAGGAAATTGAGTGCTGAAAAAGTAAGATGACTTGCCCAAGGCCATACAAGTGGATAGTGGAAAAGAACATACTACATCCCAGGATTCCTGACTCCTCTCTAGCATCTACCTCCCAAACCCTACCATTTATAATCAACAATATATGTACATTTGTGCCTTTGTGGTTTTTAATCTCATTACTTCAGGAGAAATTAATTTTGGATTCTTTTTTCAATCTATTAATTCTTGACATCTTTTTATCTGGAATGGAGATAGAGGCTTTTGCATTAAAATGTAATCCAAATAAATGTTCTTGAGGGATTTCAAAAGTCAATATGACTTTTACTCTTTCAAAAAAAATCCTCTCTCAAAAGGATAGTGACTTGCCTTTGCATTGCCGTGCTTTGAAACAAAAAGATAATTTGTATATTTAAAAGGCACCTTTCATCTCATCTGTAGAGCTCAGTGCTTACAAAAACAACTCATTAATTGTTTCTTCACCTTTTGTCTCTTTAGAAAAGAGGAGAAACACAAACACTCAAAAACTAAATCATGTGTCCAGGGTTGGATAGGGGGGCACTAATTTAGCACATTGACTCTACAAAGTTCTGGTATGAACTTTTGTATATTAGTAATACTAATCATAACTCCCACAAAGTTATACTATGTTCTGGGCACCATGATATATGACTTTTATATGCATTAACTTATTTATTCCAGATGATGGTAATCTTTGTATGTAATATTATTATCCTCATTTTACAGAGAGGAAGATGAATCTTAGAGTTAAATAATTTTTCCAAGGTAACAGCAGAATGAACATGCCCAATTTCTGGCAGAGATGCCATGTCTTTCTTACAAAATATCACAGGGTCACGAGTGGGAAAGGGCCTTGACTCTAGCGCTGAAATAATGAACAAAATGGCTTCTGAGGTTTTCATGGTGAATTGCTGTAAGTACACATATATTCCTACTTGTTTGAAGCACTGTGAATTTATGAAAAAAGATGGACTTGAGCTACTTCATAAAGGTAAATTAAAAATTAGCCTTTGTTATTAGTAGTCCGGACTGTGGTTTCCTTTGAAGAAGGAGTGTTCATGACTTGGAGGGAAGCCCCAAGCGTCTTGTGCAGTATAAGGAACGAACGCTCTGCCTTTTGTTGTGGGAGGCTGTGTAGGTGAGTTTACTTTGTGAAAATGCACCAAGCAGGATGCATGATTTATGCCGTTTCCTGTGCGTATGTTATATAGCATTAGAGCTCACATTAAAATTACCCTTTGAAAATGTCCAAAGACATATTGAGAATAGAACCACTGTCTGCCTCTGAGGAAACTTTACATTTACCAGCTGTGAGCCAGGTGAGGCAGGGCAACAGAGGTTATGCTTATGAACTTTGAAGATGACAGGTCTTGTTCAGTTCCATCCCAATTAAGGATTTCTAAGCTTCAGCAGCCTTGCCTGTGAAAATCAAGGGACCAAGCTCAGTGAGATCTATTATAGTACTCGCTATATTTCATTGTTGCTTCATCTCCCAGGGAAGGTTTCTGCTTACCTTGTGTGTTAGTCCAGGAAACAGACAAGAAGATGGAATTAAAGGTGTAACAGATTTCTTGGGGAAAACATCGGAGGAGGCTGAGAGAGATGTCAGGCTGCAGTGTTAAGTCTGAACTTTGTGAAGGTGAGAGGGCAGGGGTCATGGAAACAGATAACACATAAAAGAGGCAAGTTTGGGGAAAGGGAGAAATAATGGATTCAGTTCTGATGTATTGAACTTGAGGTGTTTTTAGACATCAATCCTGAAATGTCAAAGGGAAATAGGGGTCGGGAGTGTGCTTCAGTTGCACGTTTGTGAGTCATCTGCATATCGGTGGTAAGGGAAGCCAGAGGCATAACAAGAGAGCTTGGGGACAGAGTACCAGAGGAAAAGAGGAAAGGGCCCCAAGCATTGGTGAATTTTGCTAGTTAAAGTCAGGAAATAGAAGGATGAGCCTGCAAAGATAACAAGTCCACAAAGAGGAAGCAAGCAGAAAAGGATTGTGTCCAGTCAAGGGAAGAAAGAAATGATCAATAATGACAAACCCCACAGGGAGGTCAAGTAAGAAGCAGCCTGAAAATGTCCATTGGATTTAGAGACATGGAGGCCATTGCTGATCTTAATAAGAACTATCACAGTTCAGTGATGGGGACAGGCCAATCTCCCTATATGGTGGTGGGGGTTGGGTAGGGAGGGAGACAGAGGTGGACTTGGAGTACAAATCTAAGGGGCAAGTGAGCAGATTGGATTTTGAGAGGATGCAAACAGCTCTTCTATTAAACAGGAGGAAAGAAGAATAGATACGATACAGATGTAGGCAGAGATATATTTGGAAATGGGAAGATGAGAGATCACAATCTTATCTAGTAGTTTCCATTTTCTCAGTGAAAATATCATCGGCTGAGAGCAATGGAAAGGATAGAGAAGTTGAAGGATTCTGAGGAACAGAGAGTTTGAAAGTCTGTACAGAAAATGGGGGTGGGAATTGAGCAAAAACTTGCAACAAGTTAAAAGGCGCATTTGCAGTTGTTGAGTATACATTTACGGCAGATCCAATGGCCCTGCTGTTCAGCCTGCCACAGCCAGGTTGGGTTGTGCGATGCAAGCTCAGGAAGGGCAGATATATGCGTAACCTGGGGAGGACTTTCTAACCTGTTGGGTGCAGTGAAAGCCAAAGGTGAATGCATTTAGTGGTAATGGCCATAGTGTTATTGAAATAATACCATGTGGACTCATGGTTGAGGAGGGAAGTTAAGAAAGGAAGGGAATGGTGGATTGAGAGAATGTAAGAGTTGTGGAGAGAACCCCGGCCCTTGAACATTTTTGTCCTCTAACTTTAAAAAATTTATTTATTTATTTATTTGACACAGAGAGAGAGAGAGAGAGCACAAGCAAGGGGAGAGGCAGAGGGAGAGGGAGAAGTAGACTCCCCGACGAGCAGGGAGCCCAATGCGGGGCTCAATCCCTGGACCCTGGGATCATGACCTGAGCTGAAGGGAGATGCTTAACCAACTGAGCCACCCAGGCGCCTCTGTCCTCTAACTTGAAACACCTCTTCTAAAACCGGTCGCTTTTGTTCCCAGGACAAAAAGTCATGTAGCAAATCTTACATTTGAAAAATCAGCTGCGTTTATGGTAGCCAACACAACCAAAAACATTTCCTTGCCTTCATGAAGTTAGTAATGAAAACAAGTAGACTTGCCAGATTTTTTTAAAAGAAGGAATATAGTTACACTAAAAAGTCTTTCCTTGTTTATCTGAAGTTCAAATTTAACTGGGCATTTTGTTCTTTTATTTGATAAGTCTGTCCATCTAAGCAGGTGAAATAAATCTGAAGATTCTGCTTCTTACCACTTCAACATATAACCAATGTTTAAAAAATTGAGGTATTTTAAGTTTTAATTAATTAAAAGTAAATAAAATTAAAAATTCAGCTTCTCATTCACCCTTGCCACACCTCAAGTGTCTGGTAGCCGTATGTGGCCACATATTGGACAAATTGTAGCTACTGTATTGGACAGCACAGCTCTACACAATAAACGCCTAAAGTCATAAATGATGTTCACCTTTGTAATCTCCCCTGTGAACTAGCATAGTAGCAAGACTCTGTAATTACCACCAACAGAAGGAGATATATTTGAATAGAAAAGATAGACAAAAGGTAGACAATAATGAGCAGAGAAGAGAAGTAGTATATGAATTGAACAAAAGGGCCTTCTAGAAGCCCAAGAAATTATACCCTTTGGACAGAAACTTATATGAAAAAGATGGTCCTTAGAGAAACAGTTTCATAACCAACTGGAATCTAATTTTAAAAGAAAAATATATATTGTGTACCTCAGCAATATATACAGAGACAAGGAAAAGGTGTCTTTCAAGAAAGTTTCTATCCCAGCATGCACCAGACATTTCTTTCTCTGCATTTTACGTGGAACTTAATTCCTAACATGCATATATTTTCCACAGAAACAGCATAACAAACTACATCACTATAAAGACAGCAAAGACAAACTCTCCCTCAGAATTCCATAGAGCAAAGAGTCGTGAGGCTGGGGAACTCTGATGAGCATGGCTATTTTCTCTAAATCCTCTCAGGGTGTTTTCTGTTTTCCAAAATGAAAGCAACCTGGAAATTATTTACTTCACGGTGGAGACCCAGAATAAGAGTAATGGCAGGCTGAAAGCTCACAAAAGTGAAGGCTGAAGCTGTCCTTTTCCTCAGGGAAAAATAATCTTAGTCTGATGCAATGCAGTCATTTTCTCCCCGCCATTCTTTTTATCTGCCGAAGCTGTGTTCTCTGAGAGCATTCATCAGGCGCTCTTTCTTGGTTGGCAGAGAGTCTCTGTATGAATTCTAACCCTGCTATATGATCCATCTTGGAAAGAGGAAAATATAATAAAGGGGAGGGAAGATCATTCTTGTATTGATATTTACATTTCCCAGAACATATAAAACTATCATTTAAAATTAATTGTTCACCAGACCACACTCCCACTGAGAAAATGTTGTTTTATTCAGAGAGGCGACTGACCCGGAGTCCCTTTGAGTTGGAGAAGCTGTTTTAATTATCCTCCTCACTTCACTCCCCAAACAAGCCCCCTTTAATGGTTCAGTTTGTGCAAAGTTCCCCTCCTTTGTATTTTTAGTCAACTGAAGTTTAGGCCTTATATATCATTTTTAATTAGTTAAAAGATTAATATTATAAACTTCTGAACTGACAAAGCAGTAATTGCTTTCCAGTCTATAAATGGTGGTGGTGGTGGTGGTGGTAGTTTCCGGTGACAATTAGAGAACCTATTTTTGAAGTTAGCATCTACCTATTAGTGGTGAGGTTAATGTCCTGGTTTGGGGGGAAGGATGGTATAAAAATTTTAATGATCTTACACTGGTTGGGTAATGTTTGAACATTGGAAAGATGGCATTCAAGTACACTACCCACCAGTAGTTTATTGAGGCATGAACCCAGGGGCAATAATCTGAAAAGAAAGGTAACCATTCAGTGAGGAATCATTTACTTCTACTACTTAGCATTTACTAGAACTGACAAGTTACTAGTCCTTAAATACGTTCACCTCTCAAGAACGACTCTTTATCTTTTTCTTCTCTGTAATCTCCCAAACTAGTATAGCCACCCTACAGAAGGATAACATGGCTTAGGATGGAGTTAGAGTCCTGGTTAGAAATAATTTAACTCTCCTTCACCCTGAAAATAATGCTTTACTAGCTCTGTCAGTACAAGTACAAAATTGTTAGGAGACAATTCTCCGTGGGTCGCATGCTTCTGCACATTTTGCAAGAGAAACGCTGATTGCTCTTTTATTCTGGACTATATTTTCACGGATGTTTGTACAGCCAACAGCCTTGGAAGGAAAAGATAGTATTTCCCTCCAAAACAAAGAGAGATACTTTGCATGCTCATCCTCCAGTGCCATAAAGATAATGCCTCCTTGAGAGCAAACACAGAAATGCTTACTGCCCATTGTAAAATATTTGGGTTCCCTAAACTCAGAGTTCCCCTGCATGTGAGGCTGTCCCTTGGCCCCCATTTTTGTTTGTTTCCATCACCCTATGGGACTCAGGGAACTGGCAAAAGAGAAAAGAATGCTTATATTCTGACCATTGCTATCACTGTGAGCAATAAACAGCCTTTTGTTTCTTACTCAGGGATTTTTTTTTTTTTCTTGTCTTCTACCAGTATCCATGAAACGGTGGTGGTCTCACTTGCTAGCTTGCAAGTAGGGTAAAAATCTCAAAGCCTTGACAGTTCTTAACAAGAAGCAGTTAGGAAAAGATGCACAGAGATGGAGGCTATTACCCCTCACATAGCTTCTCCTGATGCTTTCCTTCAGGCTGAGGCTGGAGAGGGCAGAAGGTGAGGGCTTTCTGGGGTACAGGTTCTCGGTGAATTATAGCACACTAGTGCACTGCAGACCCTTCCTCAGGGTAGAGTTTGGGCTCAGTATGTAAAATGTACTTGTGCTGCAACTGAGGACCTAAGCCCTTATGGTGATGTCCATCAGATAGGATGCTGGGCTGACCTGACGGTGCAGCGCAATATGGAATAGAGTATTCCTCACTGAGGGTAAGACAGGAGAGGTTAAACTCAATCTCGCAGGAAAGGGAATTGAACATTCACTGGAACAAACCTTGCTTCACAAAGGGGAAAGTATTGTCAGAGCATTCAGAAACTTGATTCAAGTGGAGACTGGAGCTGAAGGCCCAAAGTGTGACTAGTTGAAGAGGACAGTCACTTCAGTAATTTTTTTCAGTTCTCCAAAACTTTTCCCTTTTTTTGACCTGATTTTTCATCTTTTCAAGGGCACTGCCACCTGATTTAGAATTCAATTATTTTGTGTGCCACAAAGACATAAAGGTTATAAACCACAGATCTAGAATGTCCCCAGCTATGGGTTGCGTTGGTGTTGCCAAGCCCAGTGTCTGCAAGGAATCCCCCACCCCAACCCCCGGGGAGGTCTATTCTCAAAGGAATCAACAGGCTACACCAGGGTCTAAATATAGAGCTGAGCAGGGACTCTTGGGTGGCTCAGTCGATTAAGCGACTACCTTCGGCCCGGGTCATGGTCCCAGGGTCCTGGGATAGAGCCCCGCATCGGGCTCCCTGCTCAGCGGAGAGTGCCTGCCACTCCCCCTGCTGGTGCGTGCTTTCTCTCTCTGACAAATAAATGAAAAAAATGTTTAAAAATATATAAATAAATAAATAGCTGAGCAAATAGTACTTACCCAGTACCCTTTTACTTGGTACACCTTCCTTGGTGTCCTTTGAGACGCAATGCGAAAATGGGAATATGCCCTCTCTCAACACTCCAAGCTCCCCTCTCATTCTCAAAACTGGCTCCATGTACGTACTATCTGAATAGAGTTAGAGATTTATTCCCGGAATCCCAGGATCCAGCCCTGCATCAGGCTCCCCCCTCCATGGGGCATCTGCTTCTCCCTCTGACCCTCATACATAAAGCTTTGCCAGTCACACCTAAGGGATAAGATAAGAGAAAACGCATCTCATGAGTCCTTGCCAGAGGCAGAACTCCAGGAGGAGGTCTTGGGCCTGGAGAGAAATCCCAAGATAAGAGAGGGATTCCACATACCACAGAAGTAAGTGACAGGATGCAAGGAGGGCCGAGGATAAATGGGCTGCACTTAAGCCTGCCTCACCCTGTGAAGAATGTGGGAGAGCTCCCTCCCTGCCAGTCCAAAGGACTTGCTGCCCTCACACATTCTGGTTTCCTCCCTAATGATAAGGTTATAAAAAAAAAAAGCCTCCATGCCTATGAAGTCCTAGAGGTTGAGCTATAAGGAGTGACCTCTGTCAATATCCAGAGAGCAAAGAAAAGTGATTTCTCTTAGGAAGAACCTCACTTTTCACCTTTGATTAAAAGTACAAATAAATAAATAAACAAACATAAATATTTTAGGTTAATGTGCTAATTGACCACCTCCTATGTTCACAGTTGTCCTCTGTAAAGGAAAACCCAGCTGTCTTTCTATTGAAGATGCGTTAAATAAGAAAGCCCTTTCCAGGAAAGTCCAATTTAAGGATGGCTCTATGTTCTAATGAAGACTTTTGACCCCTGGGAAATATAAGAAGGAACATCCAGAAGTAGTGATATTAGATTTTCTGCTTTTTAATCCTGACGGGAAAGCTTATTTTGAAGAATTTCAATTCTTCATGCAAATATACAACAGATGACAGAACTGAGTAACTGCTAAGAGCTTAGCTCTTCCCCGGCAATCTTTTCAGGTTTTAATTCCCTATTAAAACTCAATTCTTGGGGCGCCTGGTGGCTCAGTGGGTTAAGCGTCTTCCTTCAGCTTAGGTCATGACCCTGGAGTCCCACGATCCAGCCCTGCATCAGGCTCCCCGCTCAGTGGGGCATCTGCTTCTCCCTTGACCCTCCCCAATCTCGTGCACACTTTCTCTCTCAAATAAATAAAGTCTTAAAAAACAACAACACTCAATTCTTAGGTCCACTTAGAGAGAGAAGGAAGGAAAAGAATGTCTCTTGCTTCAAACTCATAATGGCATCCAGCTCTGCTTTGCCCACTTTAGGTAGATTGCTTGGTTTGGACGCTTACACTATTTTTTCTGGAAACCACTCGTACTTCTGGGTTGCACTCCGAAACCACTAGAAGTCGTCTGGCTGAGAAGGAATTAGAGTCCAAGTACTTTTTTTATGGCTTTATTTTACCTGCTCCTCCTGAGCACCCTGCACTTTAACAAACACAGAAAACACATTTATTGACAACTTTTTACAGTGATGTCCTACAGGAAGATTTTGTTGTTACCCACTCTTTCCCAAGTTTTACTGCAAAAGATGAAGCCCTGCTGAATCCAGCTGGTGACTCCCATGGAAAAGTTTACCACAGAAACATTTGCAATCAGTTAAGACTTTGGTCCCATAATGCTCAGCAAAGGAAGTTGAAGACAATTCAGAATGGAAATAGAACTCTATATGCCAAACCTTAGAGCTAAGTTTTACAGCATCACCCTTGATAGATGTGTGTTTTTCTCATTGTTTGGTGCCCAGTGAATGGAGATGAGTGTGTCTTTAAGATTTTTATTCACTACGTTTGTGTCTGCATCTGTATAGAACATTATCTTCCCCTTGGCAGGTCACCTAGACTTGCCCACATCTGGTTCTGCTTTCATTTCTCTTACCCTATTCCTTTCTGGCCAGCACTCAAAAAGAACTACAAGTTTATAGGTGCCACGGAGGCATATGGTTGAAGGGAATCTTTTCTCTTTTCCCAAGTTCCTATTTCTGTTTTGATTTTTTTTCCCCTTATTTTTCACTTAATTAGGAAGAATTACAATTGAGTGGAGGCTTTTATTAATATTTGGGAAAAATGACATGTTAAAGAGGCATTTTAGAGTGATCTGAATGCTTGGAAACTTTATTTTTACTGCTGACTACAGACTATGTTGAGAGGCAGTTCTTTACTGAAGGACCAGGGGCTTCAGGGTTGGGCAGAGTCAATTCCAAATCTAGTTCTGCCACTTGTTGGTGACCTGAATCTTGGATTTTCTGCATCTGTATTTATGTGATAAAAGGAAGTCAACATGTTTAGGTTGTTGTGAAGATTAACTCTAAACGCATGATAAGTGCCTGGTAAAAGGGAAGTATTATTAATGAAGAGTAGCTCTTAATATTTAGCTGCAGTAAAATGCAACATTCTGATCATACTCAGCAATTAAAAGGAAAACGTGCTGGTATCATCTCTGTGAGATCTCATTATTATGTAGTGGTTTTCCATTAGGTTCAATAGAATGTCATTGCTAATAATAAAGGCTGTGAAGGCTTACTGAGCCATAGAAGTTTTATTTGCTTAATGTGAGAGAATAGGCCCAAGGACAATACATTCATGGTTTGGGGAAGAGAAATAGATTACTAGAAAAGCAATAGCATGCCGAACATGTCAAAGAAAAATACAGCACTGATAAACATGAAAATAAGTCCTGGTACCAGGAATAAGGTAAAACCGTGATTTTTTCTGAAAATGCAGGGAGTTGACCTTCTAAAACAGACAAGATTAGCCGAAGGAAACCATTGTCTATCTTACTGCTCTAGTCTCTTGATTATAATAAGCTTTCGCTCCCAAGTGAAGGGAAAGGAAAGGCTCCACCTAGGTGAGACCAATGCCAATCTCAGTTAACCATCTGAGGTGGCCAAGTGGAGTCACCTCAGAATGTTAAGGTTACTGTAAAATATAACACCTGTGAGCAGTAAAATCAAGCACAGAGACCTCTCTACACTCACCTAGGGTAGCCCTTGACATAAAGGAAAATGAAGTTTAAAAATAAAGAATTTGAACAAGATCTTCAAACATGACAGATTTGAGGTGGTTATTTCACTCCTGGAGTCAAGTAAGATATATTGTATGATTCTGATAGGATTTACATAACCGGCTGGATTTCAAGTTTGCTTCTTCGTGTGGGTGATGGTGTTCGCTGCAGCAGGGGAGAAAGCTATGATTTGTAACTTTAAAGCAGCAGTTATTTTCTGTACTTCCTAACAATTTCTCAGGTACCCCATGACAGTCACACCCATCTCTCTAAATTCTGTAAAAATATATTTTGTTTCTTCTCTCTCTCTCAGGTGAGGTTGACTTTCATAAGGAAAGACAGGGATGGTGGTAAACATTGGAGTTTGTCTTTAATCAGTTTTCCTGTCTCCTATTTGGTATCGCTTACTTCCCTCTGGGTCATTTCAATGAAATTAGACTTCACCATGCCATCCTAAATAAAGGAAAAGAGGAGTATGAATTAATGAAGTTTGGGTAATATAATTCTTTTAATGAAATTCAGGTTTATTGCTTTAAAGAATCTATGGTAATTAAAACTAGACTGAGAACTGCTTCGTTGAGATTCAAATTTAATAAATAACAAAGCAAGATTTGCAATTAGATTATCATATCCAGGCGCCAGCCCAAGTATTGCCGACGTCTGCGTATCTTGTAAGTATACTATTTTATTCATTTATTCATTCATTCTTTCCACACAAACTTATTGAGCACGTATTATTTGCCAGGCCGATGCTAAATGCTAGAGATAGAATGGTTAACAAGAGAGAATTGCTTCTTCACCTGATTGCATCTTGTATAACTGGAAAAATTTTTCTTCTAATTAATCTTTCCCCTTATGATCTTATTTACATGATTCCATATATTCATATAATCACAAACTCACAATAAGTCTAAATTAATGAGGCTTTTTCCTAGGTTTTTTTCCCCCCCCAAGAGCAGAAACTGATCAGCAGCTCTTTCTTTTTCTGCAGCCTTGTGTCTTAAAAGGTAAAAAAGTATCTCAATCTGTTTTCTTTTTCTCTGACAATTTGCAGGAAATAGGTGACTTTTGATCTGAAGAGACCCGTCAGGTTAGTCTGTTCCTTATTTCTGCTGTACCAATTATCATAAAAGTTCTAACAAATAAGCTAAGAGAAGTATTATGAAGTCAGGCAAATATTGTTCAGTAAAAATGTGGCGGAAATCCATTTTGATGGAAAGAAGCTGAAACCTCCAATAGGTCACAATAATACAGCTGTCTCAGGTGGAAAGTGACTTTGGAAAGTTACGATTATGCACACAAGTGTTACATAATGTTTAGTGTTCAGAAGTTACATCTGTCCCTCAGCACTAACAGTAAAGGGCACAGAGTCCTATAAGGAGAACTGAGTCTGGCGGTCCCATCTCTGCTGTGACCTTGGGTCAGTGGCCTCATCACTTAGGGATGCAGCATACTCAAAAGCACAGTAGTTGAAATCAGAAGCCTGATTTGTGACTGTGGGCAAAACTCTTTCCATCAGTTTCAAATGATGAGGTCAGGGCAGAAGTTCTCTAAAAGAATCTCCAGGGGCACCTGGGTGGCTCAGTCGTTAAGCATCTACCTTTGGCTCAGGTCATGATCCCAGGGTCCTGGGATCGAGCCCCGCATTGGGCTCCCTGCTCAGCAGGAAGCCTGCTTCTCCCTCTTCCACTCCCCCTGCTTGTGTTCCCTCTCTCGCTGTGTCTCTCTCTGTCAAATAAATAAGTAAAATCTTTAAAAAAAAAAAAAAGAATCTCCAGTGTTAGCGTTCTTCATTTCTAGAATTAGAGTTAACATGAGAGTTGTTTCCCAGGTTGGGGGAAAAAAAAAAAAAAGATGGCTGTGGAACAGCACCTGCTCACTCAGCACTCTCCTTTTGGGATCATTGCACTAGACCATCCAAGGGCAGAGGAGAACGTGGTAATAAGCCCATGTCATGGGTTGAATTGTGTTTCCCACCCCCAATTTGTATGTTGAATCCTAACCCCCAGTACCTCAGATTCCGACCTTATTTGAAGATAGGGTTCTTAAAGAGTTAAAAGGGAGAGTTTAAAGAGTTAAAATGAGGTCATTAGGATGGCTGTAATCCAGTATGACTGATGTCTTTATAAAAGGGAGAGATTTGGATGTAGAGGTACACACAGAGGAAAGGTGATGTGAAGACACAGGAAGAAGAAGACAGCCATCTGCAAGCCAAGGGGAGAGGCATGGAGCAGATCCTTTCCTCTCTCAGCCCTCAGAAGCAATCAGTCCTCCCAATACCTAGAACTCAGACTTCCAGACTCCGGAACTGGGAGACGATAAAGTTCTGTGGTTTAAGCCATGCTGTTTGTGGTACTTTGTTAAGGCAGCCCTAGCAAACTAATACACGCCATGAACTAGTTCCAAGAACACAAAAGGGGGCCTGACTATCCCAAAGAATAAAAAGCTTGGATCCTAGACTTCTTGCCCCTTCTAAACACACACCCCAATTTGCATGTTGCCCCCTCATGGCACCAACTTTGTCCCAATTCCCCAAAGCTGTCAATAACCACATTTTAACAAGATAGAAATAGGCTGATGTGATGTCAAGGATTTCTCATCTGATTTGCCCACCCTCATTCTCTGCCTCAGAATGGTCTCCTTTGTAAAACTAGTTGGTGGGATTTGATAGTGAGGACCTCTTTTAGCTACAATATCTGCATAAGTGTATGTGGCAGGTAATAGGATCCACTGAGACAATTTGAGAGGAGGAATGATATGATTAAAATGGTGCTTGAGGAAGATCAGTACTGACAAGGCAAAGGAAGGATTAGAAGAAGAGAGAAGTAGAGGTTGAGAGACAACAGTCATTGTAATTGTTCAAATGGGTAACGTGACCAAATAGCCAACAGAATTAGATCAGATCAATGAGTGATTCTCAAACTTGAGTGTGGGCCAGAATTGCCTGAAGACCTCTTAAAACATAGATTGCTGGGCCCCCCACCCTTCGGGATTCTGTGTCATTAGGTCTGGGGAAGAGGACCAGAATTTCTATTTCTAACAGGTTTCCCAAGTGAGGCTGATTCTACTGCTTTAGAGACCACACATTGAGAATCCCTGGGCTGGATTGTCACAGCCATGACACTCTAGAGAATTTGGACTCCAAGTTTTGGTTAAAAAAATTTTTTTTTCAAGTTTGGCTTTTGGCAAGAACAGGGTTTGTTTATTTATGCTTTTGATTTTGTTTTTTTGGCCAGAATTATCCAAGCTGTTAAATACACAAGAGTACCAACTCAATGATAATTGATTGTGCAAAATTCTGTCTGATGTGGGGCCATATTAACCAGGAATTAGAGGCCTCAGATTTTAAAACCGAAGGGGAAAGATCATGAATTGGTGTCCTCAAATCTGGCTACAGTCTTAAGTTAAAAACGTAGGTGACTACCAATCCTATTCCTCCAACTTTCCTACCCCAATTGAGAATCACTGATTTATAATTTGCAAAGCCTTTTCATTTGATTTTCAAAAAGCACTGGTGAATTCACAAATAATGGTTCTGTTCATCATTCTGTGTATGTAGGCTGTGAAAGTATTACTCCCAATTTACAGATTAAAAAATGAGACTCAAAAGGATCTTGCCCCTCTTTCATTTTTGTTCTTGCCAGGATTTTAATAATTTTCCAAAAGAAGATTAATGTTCCAGCTCCAGAAGTTTCTCTTAACATCTATAATAGAAACAATATTGGACTGATCATTAAATTCACACAAGCAATTTAAAGCAAATCGCCACAGAATTAAGGTCCATTAAAAACAGCCAATCAGCCCTAACGGATTTCTCCATTCATAAATTATGGATTCTGCTTGAATATTCATCCTATCACATTGATCAAATTTCTGTTTCTTTCTTCTGTGTTCTTAGAATTAATTTCATATAAAGTGGCTTCAAGCTACAGATCCAGCAAATCATCCCTTGTTAAATGAGGGGAAAATAAGCTTCTTGTTTCTGATTTTCTTCAGGTTCACAAAGAGAAAAATCCCAAGAACTGTACTTTCTATTAAATCGAGAAGAGAGATGTGTAATGAGGAAAGAATTTTGTTCAACAATAGCAGCAGTGCCACATAGCTGACCAGCTGGAGCCCAGCCCAGCTGCGGCCCCACAGCCCGCCCTTCCAGAGAGAAGCCAGCGTGGCTCAGCTGAGGTGCCCTGACAGAGGGCATTTGCCCTCAGCCTTCCATCCAGGAAACCAGCCATCCCTTTCTGTAGCAGTACTTATGCATTCAGAAAACTTTACCATCTCTCTCTGTTTCATTTCCCAACTCCCGTCCTTTAAATCAGTTTCTCTGGGCTCCCACAATGAGCACTGTACTGTATTGGATCCATCCAGATGATCCTTGGATTTAAATGAGAAATGAGTTGTTGTTTTCATTTCCTTGGGGACTTAATTTTACTCAAAAGATGAGGGTTACACACTGACACTTTATCTTCATGAGAGAAAGCAAGAGAGAGGCACACACACAGAGACACAGAGACAGAGAGAGGGGGGCCATTCTGAGATGGATGTTTCGACCTCTCCTTCCTGATTGCTATTTAAAGCACTTATTCTAACTTGGAGAAAATGTAATATATAGTTCCTTAATGTGTTTAGTTAAGGACCTCATGAATCATGTGGATTTCTCCACAGCCTAAGTGGCTATTATGCTGACCCAAGGGTGTGCCATTTTGTGGACACTTCATCTGTGTGTCCCTGTTTATTTGTAGCGAGCAAGCCCAGTTCTGTAAGACACTGATTAGAGAGGCAGTGGAAGTTGTTATCTACTGTAAGTTGCATATAGCACGAATCTGCCAAGCGGTGTTCACATAATTGAAGATGCTGAGCTCTCAGACTTGATTGTGATTTTGGTTTGGGGCTTCCAATTCTAGCTCAGCCTCTCAATAAGTCCAAGACTACTCTTTATCCCGAATGATTCCTTTTCAGGAACAACACTCTAACCACAAATCCTGGAGACTGCATACCAGTTGGTGCATTTAAGACTTGCTTTTCAACTATAACAATGTCATCTTTAGTCCTCTCAAAACTAATGAACCAACGCTGCTTCCTTTGCTTACCACTGGATTTCAACTTTGCAAGGAATTTTACTAAGTAGAGAGAGGCAGTGGGGGGTGGTGATGGTGGTGAGTTAGCACGAAGCAGAGCTTTCTTACCAGCTGTTATACATCAAGAAGACAGACTTCTGTAACCCTTTCCTAGCACACCAGTGCAACACTAAAGCCAGACGCTCTGTGCTGATAAAGATTTTCCCTTGAACACATACACACAACATAACACCACGAACTAATTCATATTTAAATATGATTAATAAAATGTGACACTGTTTGTGTCTGTGTTTTGGATTACCGCAGAAAAGTGTGAGAACACAGAGGCACTGAACAGGGTTGGTATCATTGACATCCCCAAATGGCACCACTGTTTGCTGGTTTCTCAAGGAAAGCCACTCTTTTCCCACTGAGATGTAGATCAAGAAAACACCAATCTGAAAAGTATAAAGAAAAAGCCTAGGGTTAGACTTGACCTCGGTCATATCTCAAAAGTGTGCTCAAGGGTTAATTCCAGGGCACCTCCCAGGAAATGACAAATGTTTCCATAGCCCAAGTTTTGCTCACTCCCTGGCCCCCAATATCCAGACTTCCAGGCTTCAAATAGTTAGAAAAAGTGTTTGGTTTGAAATAATTCCTGAGGTTTAGCTTGCCTCACAAACCACATTCTTTTTGCCCTCCTCCCCCAGCCCAGTTTTAAGAAAAAGAAAAAGAGGAAAAGGAAAATGGCTTGGAATTCTGATGATAAACTTTCTTAAAATTGCCCACGTTGCTTGCTGAGGCAAACAGTGATAATAATAACAACAACAACAATAATAAATCTAAAGCATAGGATTTCTGTAGTTGCTAAATATTTGTCTTCAATTTAGAGATATTTGTCTTTTTTTTTTTTTAAAGATTTTATTTATTTATTTGACAGAGAGAGAGGTAGGAGAGGGAGAACACAAGCAGGGGGAGTGGGAGAGGGAGAAGCAGGCTTCCCGCTGAGCAGGGAGCCCGATGCGGGGCTCGATCCCAGGACCCTGGGTTCATGACCTGAGCCAAAGGTGAAGGCGGACGCTTAACAACTGAGCCACCCAGGCGCCCTTTGTCTTCTTTTTCACACCTGGAATTCTTACTATAGTTTTCATTTTGCAGTTTTCCATTTTAACTTAATTCCATTTCACCCTACTCCCGTGAAGACATCAAATATTTTGTGAAGCCCAAGGTCCCTGGATGTACCAAAACCTTTAAATCAGTGTCTGTAAGCTTTTTTTTAACTTGCAGATGCCAGGAGCCCACCCCTAAAAAATTCTCATTCTGACCTGAAGCCTTAGAAAGTGTAATTGGTCTTCCAGTGATATTAATACAGAACATGGCTTAGAAAACACTGCTACATAGTGTATCCCTAAACACACACACACACATACACAGTACTCCCACTTAATGACTACCATCAGAGAAGAACAGTCATCTTTAAGAGTTCTATTTGGAATTCTGCTGCAGAGGATATCCTCTTTTTCCTTTATGCTAAACTTCTTGAAAAAGTGGCCAGTCTGCCTCACTACTTCTTACCCCACTGCCCACTTACACTGGGTACAACCTAGCTTTCCTCCTCATGATTCCTAGATCAGTGGTCAGTGACCTCCTAATCATAAAGTTCAATGGTCTTCTTTAGTCCCTTGCTTCTTAAACATACTTTCAGCCTTAATACTTGACCATCTTTACCTTCTTGAAGCCCATTACTCCTTTGCATTAGGAGCTCTGCTCTCCTTCAGATGTCTTCTTATCACTTTCTTTGCTCTTTCTCTGTATCCTCATATTCCTTCTGCTGCAAAAAAATTCCTCCCAGAACTGCCATTGGCTGTTTTATTTTCCATCTCCACAAATTCTCATCTGACAAGCTTATTCAACCCCGCAGCTTCAAGAGCACCTCATCAACAAGAGCTCCCAGATCCCTCTCTCTAATTCTGACCTCTCTCCCATCTCCATTCCTCTCCCTTTATTGTTCGCAAGACTCTCTCATCCGGCTCTTCCACTATACCCCCAAAACAACGTATTCAAAAGGGAATTAATCTTTTCTCCCAGATCCACTGCTCACATGGTGTTTTTTGGTTTCGTAAATGGTAGCTCAATCCTCTCATCCATTGGGGCTCTAAGCTCCACATCATCTCTGACTGATTCCTACACTAGCCCACAGCATTCAAACAGGGATCTAGCCCTGCTGATTCTTCCACCCAGATGTCTCCAATTCAGACTAGAAATTGTCCTACTGCCAGACTAGAAATAATGTTGCATTTTAAATAAGGGGAAGATTTTTTGAGAATAAGAGTATTCAGTAAAAGACTCAAAATGCTCAAGATGAGACTTGAACACTCCTTGAAAGACAAGGAGGATTTCAATAAGTGAAAGGAGATATGGAATGGAATCTGGTAGAAAGATCAACATGGGTAAAGGTGCAGAGATGGGCATAAGCATGACATGTGCATATATACCAAGGATTTGTTGGACTAAAGCCAAGTGTGCTTATTAATCTCCAAAAGTGGCTCCCTAATAACCATGATTCCAGGTGATCATACCTTATGCCGTCCCATCTTCTTGAATCTTAGTTGGCACTGAGGCTCTCTTTGTGATTTTAACATGTAGTGTAGGTGGCTCTGCATCACCTCCATTCGATGGCTAAGACAGAAGAAGTCTCGCAGCTTCTGCTTTAGTCTCTTAGAACACTCTCTGTGGGAGGCAAATAAGAAAACCGACTTCTGTGCTGGAGATGCCACATGTAGACATTTCTGTCAATAGTCCCAGTTGAGCCCAGACTTTCAGTCATCTCTGTTAAGGCAACACATATACATTTACGAACAAAGCCATCTTGGACCCTTTGGACCAGAGCAGCTGCCGGCTGAACCCTGAGTGACCTCAGCCAATACAAAGTAAAACAGAATAATCACCCAGCTAAGCCCCACTTGAATTCCTGAGCCATAAATCAAGAATTTGTTGTTTAAAGCCACTAAGGTTCAGGCTAGCTTGTTAGGCAGCAATAGATAACCAAAGCACAAAGGCGAATTTTGTTGAGTAGTAGAAAATAAGATTAAATATGTATGATGTTTCCAAATTATGGAGAGGCTTGAAAACGTCAAGCAGAGTGGCTCTTTTTGCTGATATAGGATAATAGGGAGTAAATGAAAGTTTTGAGCAGTAGAATGATAATCATAGCATTGTGCGAAAGATAGTTTGGCAGAAACACACAAAATGCATACATGAATGGCAAGCATTTGACAACCTGATATAAAAGATCTAGGGTCTAAAGTTGGGTTTGTTGATACCAAAAAAGTTATTGAGCTTGCTACTACCTCAAGGGATTGTTGTGCTGGCTAAATGGGTCATATACATGACAGTACTGAAAAGCTCATTCTGAATACCATATGAAATAAGTTCTTGTTAGTCAGAAGGAGGAGGGACTAGAGGCATCAAAGCAACTACAAAGTTGGAACAACAATCTGCAAGTTGTGTGAAGCATTGCTTATTTAGGATAAGGGATTTGGTCCCTCGCTAGCCTTATTTCCCACCACTTCCTGCTACGTAATTTGTACCCTAGCCCCATTAGCCATGGAGGGTGGCCTCAACACTCTGGTTCATACTGTACCCCCTACTTCTATGTCTTGTCTTTCTCTTCTTATCTACCATGCCATCCTATTCCTCTTTCAAAACTCATTGAGAGGTTTGCTTCTCTTATCGACTTTTCCTTGATTTTCACAGTTTGAATTAATAGCTCTCCCATTGTGGCCTCCACTATACATTGTACTCTACAATAATTCCCCATCATATTAAATGGCATTTGTTGATTTATGTATTTGTATTTCCAATGGTACTACACTCTGAGCAGCTTTGATTATCTGACACACAGTATGGGACTTAATCCATGTTTTTCTTTTCTGTTTTTATTAACTAGAACATTTGGGAAAGTAATATAAGAAGGTTGAAACAAGTGGCATCTTAAAGGAAAAAAATAAGATGTTACGATTGACTGAATTTTAAGAAGAAAGACTGTGGAAGAATCACAGGTGATCCTGAGGTTTCAGATGTACAACTGAGAGACCATTATGGTACAAAGAGACTCGGGAAAATACAAAGATTTTGGACATAATGGAAGAATTTTGCAAAGTTTAGATGTGAATATGTTGAATTGAGAAAATGGCAGAACATGCAAATAGAAATATCCAGAATTAGCTGTATATATAAGGCTAACATTGAGTTCATAGAACAAAAGTCAACATTTAGTGGTGGTGCTTTACATTAAGAATGATGATATTCAGTTACCTCCCTGTTAAAAGATCTTCTCAGAGCAATAGTGTACAGAGAGGGGAGGAGACCCATCTTCAGGGATCAAGAGAAAGAAAGAAGTTATAGAGGGAAACTGAAATGGGTCAGTATTCATAAGACTACCAGTGGTGATTTCACAGAAACCACAGTAGCAGTTGCCTGACAGTCAGCAGCAAATAATGTCCTGAAATATACCAGGTGTAAATCTAAGTTAAATTCACAAGTCTGCCTTTCTCCCTTCTTTCCCCGTATTTATTAGACACCATCATCCACTCAGTGTTCCAAAGGACATTTAGGAATCATTCACAATTCCTCCCTTAATCCTGATATTCTCTCAGCAAATTCTATGAACTTGCCCTTGAAACACAATTCTCCTTCTCCTCCTGTCCAACCCACCACCACGTTATGTGATACAATTGCTTTTCAACTGCCTGCCTCTAATCTCAACTCCCCAAGATCCATCCTTCCCACTGCCAGAATAATTGTTCTAAAACACAAATCAAACCACAGTTTGCCCTAGTGAGAATCCTATTCTTGTAGGGAATAACTTTCCATTCCCTACAAGATAGACCTTTGCCCTCCATGACATGGATGCTGCCTACTTGTCTACTTCTCTTCTGATTCTTTGCCATAAACAGCTCCCATGTTCCATCCATGGGAAATTATACACAGGTATTTCAAAACAATATGCTTGAGAGGGCATTTATCATTTTCTCAAGCTTAAATGCACTCTTCTGCTAGGATTCTCTGTCTCAGAAATTTTATCACAGGACACCTGGGTGGCTCAGTCGGTTAAGCGTCTGCCTTTGGCTCAGGTCATGATCCCAGGGTCCTGGGGTTGAGTCCCGTATCGGGCTCCTTGCTCAGCGGGGAGCCTGCTTCTCCCTCTGCCTGCCCTCCCCCTGCTTTTGCATGTGCATGCACGCTCTCTCTGACAAATAAATAAATAAAATCTTAAAAAAAAAAAAAAAAAAGAAAGGAATGTTACCACAAGGCAGAAAACTGATTGTCATATCTGATTTTCTCTTTTCCTGATTCTCATACCCTAAATCCACCTAATTCTCTTCATCCCCAATATTATCACCCCAGACCCCACTACCAATCATCTCTCATCTGGAAAAATCTCTTAAAGTTCTCTTAAAGAGTCTTGTGCCATTCACCCCTCTCCAATTCATTCTCAAGACGACAGAGAGTTATCTTTCTAAACAAAATTTGATTGTGGTTAGAGTTAGAGAGAAGGTTAGGGTTAACATTTGGCTTAGGGCTTAATATTCTTCAGTGGATTCTCATTCCTGCTAGAATAAATTCCTTGAGATGCCTTCAAGGCCCTCTCTGATTGTCTTCTGGCTAACCTAGAGCATACCTCTGTGGACTCAACCCCTACCTCACCCATCTCCCTTCCCTTAGCTAAATGGCACCCATTTGTTACGGACTGAATGTTTGTGTCCCCACCAAATTCAACTGTGATGAATAACCCCCCAATGTGATGGTATTTAAAGATGGGACTTTTGAGAGATTGTTAGGTATAGATGAGGCCATGACAGTGAGGCCCCCATGAAGGGATTAGTATCCTTTTATGTAGAAGCAGAGAGACCAGAGCGCTCCTGCTCTGTCTTCCATATAAAGAGAAAACAAGAAAGGCAGCCATTTACAAGACAAAAAGTGGGTGCTTACCAGGAACCACATCTGTAGGCACTTGACCTTGGATTTCCCAGCTTCCAGAGCAGTGAGAAATAAATGTCTGTTGTTTTATTCGCCAGTCTGTTGTATTCTGTTATGGCAGCCAAAGCTAAGACACCATTCTCATTCTGAGTTTGACATTTCCCCAGAGTCCTTCCTTATGTCTCATGGCTAGATCAGGGCCCCTGCCATGTACTCCCATAGCACCCCATATATTTCCTGTCAGATTCATCACAGTTTACTGTGCAGACTTGTTTAATGCCTGTCTTTTCTGCTTGACTATAGATCATGAGAGCAGGAACCCTCTTGCTTTAGATTATCAGTGCCTGTCACGGTGCCTGAGACATAGTAGGCATAAAATACTGAGATATAGTAGGCATAAAATAACTATTTAATAAATAAATGAATAAATAACTTGATTGCACCATGCTGCTCTGCTTTTACATATTCTTGTTTATTTCCTGCAGTGCCAACCTAACAAACCCTCACCCATCAATAATCATCTTCTCCTCTTGGAGATCCACCTTAATATTCTCAGACAAAGTTAGATACCTCATCTGTTTTCCTACAGAAAGACCTCTATCATACTGTATTGTTTCTCTCTCACACATCCCCACTAAATTATGAGCAACTTGAAGACAATTATCTTCTTAAGCATCCATTTCTCCTCAGGCCTATGATTCAAGACATGTTTGCTGAATAAATGGATAAATGATTCACTTGAGAAAGAGGTAGGTTAAGTAGTATTTCTTCCAAATTGGAGGGATGGAGCTATCCTAACTATTCAGTGATTCCAGTTCTTCATTACCATATTTGAAAGGTATCATCAACATAAAAGGAGCAATAGTCTATTTTTTTAAGATATAGAAAATAAGGGTGTTAGTATAGTCATTTTACATTAGGAATATAACCTTTAGTTAATTGTGAGACTGTTCCCCCGATTCCTTATTGTTCACTACAGTACATCTTTTAACCCTTTCTTTATTTTTAAAAAGAACTGAAGTAGTGGAGATTCCTTAATGTTCTTTGGGGGAAAAAACCCATCTAAAACATTAGAGGTCATACCGTTTTAAGTTGTGTTATAAGTTTCCACTATTCTTTCTTAAAGAATTATTTTTCTATTTGTAATTCTTTGAATTACCACTGTCATTCTCTGACTTCACTTTCTACAAATATTTTGGAGATGAAGTCTATAGGAGATTTGAGTTCCAAGAATTGGCGAACTGCACTATTTCAGACCTTTGCCATTGTCTGGTCACAAGACATTGATGGAACCACTTTATGTCTCTGGAATAACTCCATTATGCTTCACATGAAGTGTGGTAATCAGGCCTGTAAAAATAGAGCAAATGGTCTCTTAAATCCCTTTTTGCTCCCCACTCCTGACATGGGCTTTCATACCTGCTGAAGCTTTATCTGGAAAGTTTCCTCGGCTTGAAGAACATTTTGTATTATTTGAGACAATAGTATATAGTTCACATTGATTTGCCGTATTTTTTACTTGTCTTTCTCATGAGATTGTGAACTTCCTTTAAAAAAAATTGCTTGAGGTAAAATTCGCATAAAATAAAATTAACCACCTTAAAGTGTAAAATCCAGTGGCATTTAGTAGCTCTACAATGTCATGAGACCATACAAATATATAGTTCCAGAACATTCTCATCATCATAAAAGGAGACCCATACCCATTAAGTAGTCATTCTCTGTTGCCCTTTCCCCCTAGCCCTTTGGCCACCACCAAATCCTCTGTGGATTTCTCTATTCTGGATATTTCAAATAAATGGAATCATACATTATGTAACCTCTTTGTGTCTGGCTTCCTTCACTTGGCATAATACTTTGGAGGTTCATCCTTGTAGAAGCATGTATCAGTACTTTATTCCTTTCTGCCGATGAATAAAATTCCATTGTATGGATATACCACATTTTGTGTATCCATTCACCCATTAATGGACATCTGGGTTGTTTCCACATTTGGTTATTGTGAATAGAGCTGCTATGAACATGTCAGCTTCTTAAGGACTGGAATTATTTATTTTGATATCCTCAGTGCCTAGATAATTGGCTAATCAAAAGTCTATTGAGTTATAATGATATAAGTTAATGTTTTTAAAGAATATACAAAGACAAGCTCATAAACACACCACACACAAAATCCTGCTTCTCCTCCCGTCTTCTTCATCTCTAGTAATGATACCAATGTTCACTTAGTAGCCAAGGCAAAAACTTCTCCATTTTCCATATTTAATTGATTATCAAGTCCTATTAATTTTAAGTCTTGAATATCTCTCAGATCTGCCCCTCTTCTCTCTATCTCTACTGCTTCAGCCTTAGGTTAGGCCTTCATCATCCCCGCACTATTACAATGCCTAAGTGACTTCCCAGACTCCTGGCTCTTTCTACTGCTCCTTGGTAGGGCACAAATTGGATGGTATCATATTCCTGCTGAAAACCCTCCGGTGGTTTTCCACACACTGTATACTAAAGGAAGCCTCCTTAATATGGCACAAGATGCCCTTTATAGTTTTTCTTTTTCTTTTTTTTTAAAGATTTTATTTACTTATTTTAGAGAGAGAGAGAGAGAGAGGAGAGAGGAGTGGAGGGAGAGGAACAAGCAGACTCTGAGCTGAGTGCAGAGCCTGACATGGGGCTCCATCCCATGACCTTGAGATCATGATCTGAGCTGAAATCAAGAGTCGGATGCTTAACCAACTGAGCCACCTAGGTGCCCCTATAGTTTTTCTTTAACTTACAATGGCCTTATTTTTTCACTGGTCTTTAATTATACCCTAACTTCTAACTCTGCATATGTATTTCCCCTCTCCCAATATGTCCCCTTCTCTTTCATGCCTCCATTCACTCAATAAATGTTAAATCAGTATTACCTCTGCCTGTTGACACCATGGTGCATAAGACAGGCTAGGCAATATTGCCATCTGAAGTGGATAATTATGTGTTATTGAGCCTGTCCTGTGTATTGGAGGTTATTTAGCAGCATCCCTGGCCTCTATCCACTAGACACCAGTAGCACACCAGCCCCCCACCACCCGTGATGGTAAAAAATGTCTCCAGATATTGCCAAATGTCTCCTGGGGCCAAAATCGCCTGGGTGGGGTTGAGACCCAGTATTCTAGAGGGAAATTGTTATAGCATTAATTATTTTTTAAGTACAGATTATGGTAAATGTCATCTGCCTCTACACGTGTTGTACCACCTCCCTCGGAAGGGTTTTCCTTTCCTTTTGGCCTAATGAATTCCTCCAAGAGTCAGTTTCAGTGTTTCCTTCCCCTAGTCAACCATCCCCAGCAGAATCAGTTACTTCTTTGATCCTGCCGGAGACTCCCTTAGATCTTATTAATACATTATTCACTGAATAAACGCAAAATATCTTTGTTTTAATGAGTTAATGTGTTATTTTCTCCAGTTATGTAAGGCAATTTCTCCTCATGAGTTAATTGCCCCTACTTCAAATTTTAGTAAACAAGGGATTTCAGTATGTGCAGATTTAGTTTTGTATACTTTTTCCCAACCACAAAATTTTAGTTCCTGTATATAAGAATTATAAGTCACTCCTGTTGAGGATAATTAGAAGAAAGAAAAAAAAAGAAATTGGGTGTCGAGAATAAAAAAGTAAAATAAAGCAGATGGCATGGCAGTAACAGAGGTTTTTGCCTTGAGGCTTTAGGAAATAAGGGAATCTGAGGAGACATAAACCAGGACCTTAAAATGGCACTCCCGCAGCTGCAAGGAAGCAGGGAAGTGATATTTGTGTAAGAGGGGCCTGATGGCATGTGCTTTGGGGAGTTATCTCTGGGACTGAGGATGCAGGAGTCAACAATTCCAAATCATGAAATCAGAAAGGCATTGCGCATTTGGATGGAGAACCAGATACAGGGGGAAAAAATCCTTTCATATGCATATTACCTTCAGCAAAGCAAAGCAAATTTATGGGCATTTCATTGAAATGGCAGGGGAGAAAGACCCTGAGAAATTTCTATTGAGCAAGAGATGGTAAATGGAAAGCAATTGTACCATAACCATTATTAGTAATTTAAGATGTGAAAAATGTTACTGATACTCTCTTTATTTAGCATGCTGTCTTGATGGTTCTACTTTAGAGATGATACAAAGATTTGTAAGGGTTTGCATTTAGTCCCTCCAAAACCTTATTTTCCCCCTTACATCTTAAGTACCTTGAACTGAAATATCTCCTTATCCTCACAATTGGGGAGACTCTGCTGTGTTTGTGACATCTCCCGAGATTGGAAACTATATCTTACCCCTCTGTCTATCCCCACACCTGCACCTGGCACATAACTGGAACTCCAACACTGTTGAGCATACAATCCAAAACAAGATGTGGCTAGAGGAACTAGCAAAACTCATTCTCTGCTCTCAGATGGAGACTCTGAAAGAAAAGTGGAGATTGGGAGCAGGCGCGGCAGAAATGGACTCAGCTGCAGGCAATAGCTGGAAGTCAGAAGCAGGGAAAGCACAGAGATAACGAGGATGTGCTGGGCCAAGCCAGGACTGCCGTCAGTGAGGTCCTGCAAGAAGAAAGGCAGGTGTTGCCACAGGTGTTGGAAGATAGAGCCCTGGGGAAGCACTATTGCAGATCCAGGCAGACAGGTCTGCAACAGTACCAGACAGGAACATAGAGACACGGTGCTGAAGTTAGGGGCAGCACTCCGGTCTTCAGGGTGTTAGGAAAGGACAGTCAAGGGAGGGTTGCCAGGAGCATATCTCACAGCCAGTTCCCAACACTGTCTTGCATGGACAGTAACAGATTCATGGAGTGACTGAATGAATGGAGGGAATAAAGCCAGTCATCAAGGAAATAAACATATTATCAAAAGAGGAACTTGGGTACAAGAAGAGACAGAATCTATGTTGTAAGAATGGGCATAACATTTAGACTGGGCTTTAGCTAGAGGAAGCCCAGACAAAAGGAACAATGCCACAGAGTCAGATCCAAGGATTGGCAGAAAATGCTAGAACTGGAGCTTCTTAATTTCACCTTATCCAAGGACAGGGTGCATTTCCAGAGTCTGGGCAGGACGGGGTCTTGGGTCTTGAAGATGTACATAAATGGCCACAGTTATAAAATTGGGACCCTGTCAGGAAACCCAGTGGGGACTCCCAGGCAGGAACAATGACTTCTGCTACTGCTTTAGTCTAGCATCTTGCACATTCTGGAGCTCTGAGTAGGAAGATTTATTCACTCACCCTCTCTTGGGGTCTTCAGAAGGAAAGTCCATTTTTTAAGGCTCCGGAGTGCCATTCTAATTCAAGTATCAAAACGTGACTTGGGGACCATAGGGAATAGAAGCATATGTCTGTGATGTCAGTATACAAATAAAATGTTTCAAAACATCATCTGGGCCTTTGGGGGCATTGTCCAGAATGAGTCATGGATTTGCAGTAAACCATGAATCTTTCCTCCCTCACCTGAACTAATTACCCAGGGAATTACACCCAGGACCACAGAGTGGTGAATTCCAAGGTAGTGTAACAGGGAGAAGTTAATTGGTCCACAGAGGGACTGTGGCTACAGCCTGGACTTCATTAGCACCAAGTTCCAACCATGAGGCCAGCCACACTCAGCTTTCCTCAAGAATTCACATATACCCTTCCTCACACATTTTCCCACTATAAATGCTGTTTATCCAGATAAACATAAATAGAGTTTGGGTCAGCAAAACAGAACTGAAGCGGTCTTCCTTTGATGTTACAAATACTATAAATAAAAAATAATGAATAGCCTTTCAGGATGTTCAGATACCTATTCCCTTGAACCAAGAAGAATTAAGAAAAGAAGCAGCAAGTCAACAGATATATTGGAAAGAGAGCAAAAGTAGATGTGAATGGGGGCTTTCTGGAGTGAAGGAGAATAGAGAAAAGGAGTTAACATTTTCTTAACTGGACTCTCCCACCTTTGATAGAAAGGTGTCATGTTCACTCTATTCTCCATGATGCTAGATTTAGATCTAATTCAAGTTTAACCATAAGTCACATTCCCTCAATACTAAATCACCTGGAGGGCTGTTCAAACACAGACTACTGCTAAACCCATGTCCAGAGTTTCTGATTTAGCAGGTCTGGGATGGGGCATGTGATTTATATCTCTAACAAGTTCTAAAGTGATGCTAATATTACTGGTCCAGGGACCATATTTTGAGAACCACTGACCTGGAGAAAACCTTTAACTTTGTTGAGCCTCAGTTTTATCCTCTCTAAAATAATAACTAATTTTCAGATTTTTTAAAGGCTAAATGCTGCAAAATATTTCAGGGAAATGCTAGTTGTTATTTTAACTTAAAGGAAAAATCAAGAGACTGGGAATCAGGAAACCCCCTGGTCACAGGTCTATAATAAGGCAGTTGGTCATATAACCTCTCTAGGCATGTTTCCTCATTTATAAAATGTATTAATTCATGCAACCTAAACTTACTGAATACCTGATGTGTGCCTGACATTGGTCAGACATTAAAAGTATGGTAGAAAACAAATCTTAATTCTACACATTTAGAATTATGATTATGTTTTGGATGATCCCTCAATTGTCTTTCAACTCTAAAATTTTGTGACTTTATAATTAGAAAAATTAGCTTTTTCCGTTTTTCAATCTCTTTGTTCTTCAATAATTGGACTTGAAATGTTTATGAGATACCCAAGGAAAAATTAGGTGCTACTATTGGGTGAATAGGCTAAAACACACTCACGTATTATTCAAGTAAATTTCATGTGTTGACTGCCACTCTTACCTATCAATAAAAAGAAAATTTTAAGTGTGTGGATTAGATGGTAAACCAACAATGAAGAAAATAACCACAACTGGCATTTAAGTTCCATATTCTCCAGTGACATCATGCCAAATCAGTCTTCGTTAACTGAGTAAATATTTGTTGAGCATTTATTATTTAGCAGGCGCTATGCTAGGATAAAGGGTTGGAAGTGTGAGTAAAATGGGCATTGTCTCTGCTATTAATGACCTCACATTTAAGTGAGGTCAGTCAATGGACAATTAACTCCTTTCATTAATTAATCAATTATCCTTGTGAGTGCTACTGGATATTAGAAGTACAAGGCATTAGAAAATGTACAACAGGAAGATGCTCAATATCGCTCATCATCAGAGAAATGCAAATCAAAACCACAATGAGATATCACCTCACACATGTTAGAATGGCTAAAATCAAAACCACAAGAAACAACAGGTGTTGGCAAGGATGTGAAGAAAAAGGAACCCTTGTGCACTCTTGGTGGGAATGCAAACTGGTGCAGCCACTCTGGAAAATGGTATGGAGGTTCCTCGAAAAATTAAAAATAGAATGACCATATGATCCAGTAATTCCACTACTGGGTATTTACCCAAAGAATACGAAAGCACTAATTCAATAAGATATATGTACCCCTACAGTTACTGAAGCACTATTTATAATAGCTAAATTATGGAAGCAGCCCAAAGGTCCATCGATAGATCAATGGATAAAGAAGATGTCCTATGTGTATACACACACACACACACACACAAAAAAAAACACACACACTGGAATATTACTCAGCCATAAATAAGAATGAAATTTTGGCATTTGCAACAACATGGATGGGTCTAGAGAGTATAATGCAGAGTGAAATAAGTCAAGCAGAGAAAGACAAATACATATGTAGAAGTTAAGAAGCAAAACAAATAAACAAAGGGAAAAAAAAGACTCTTAACTATAGAGAACAAATTGATGGGTACCAGAGGGGAGGTGGATGGGGGGACAGGTGAAATAGATGAAGGGGATTAAGAGACATTTCTTTTAATGAGCACTGAGTAATGTATAAAATTGCTGAATCACTATAGGTATACATGAAACTAAATAACACTGTATGTTAACTCCACTGGAATTTTTAAAAAAAGAAAAGAAAATGTACAATGGAGACTTGATTCATTCTAAGGTATCCAGGAAGCCTTAGACAAGTCACTTCACTCCTCTAAGCCTGAGGTTTTTTACTTGTAAAATCAGGAATAATAAAACATACCCCCCCCCGAGATTTAGATAATGATTATTGGAGGTTTGAGACAATTTATGTCAAATTCCTAAGCATAGTACCTAGCACACAATATAATAGGTAGTTACGATGGCTCATTAACTAACTGAAAGATTATCCATGCGGATAGAGAATTCCAAAAGTCAAGAGCAAATTTTAAACTCTAAAGAGTTCATCAGTAATACTGTTAACTTAATTTGCTAGTTATTTTTAAAAGATGAAATATAAATTATATAAATTCTAAATATGGTATCATATATAATTAAGTCTTTATAACTCTTTTTCTGTATGCGGTGTAGGGACCAAAGAGAATGTATCTCGATTCAACTTAATGGGTGAATCAATCAATTACCAACACCCAGAATCTTTCTTGCAACTGAAGTAAAAGTCTCCTTATTTCTTCCAGTTACTTGAAATGAATTGAAAAATATGAGTCTGGAAACCAAGCCAACCAAAGTTCTAATAAGCCAGAGTGGACTTTTGGAATGCATCAGCATTCTGGTGCTCTTCAATTTAAGGATAGATCTGGAATTAGCTGAAGAAATATAATCAGCATCTTCTCAAAGAAGAGGTGGACTTAATTGAAAGCTGAAATTCGTGTGCCCTAATATATTCCTTTGGAATTATCGGGCTTAGAATAGACAATAACAAGATACCACAAAACAAATATATCCATACAATCTCTACACAAGAATACTCGGAGTCCTGCAGAAATAAAGAAGTGATTGTTTATTTCATATTTCTAAACTTGAAAAATGGGGCACTGAATCCCAGATTAATTCCCCAGAAACTGACTGTGTCTACACATTTTAAAGAGAACTCCTGAAAAAAGAATGATCATTCACTATCAAGTAAAAAAAAAAAAATCTGTAAGCACGTAATTGCTCCTTGCTTCAATGCTAAAAAGCAAATTAGGAGGTGTATAATGTAGGAAGCCTAAAGAAGGAGAAGAGCATTTCAATGGAAGTCTTTAGAATGGGGTTTGTGTTAAAATTAAACATCTGCTTCGGATGGTCTCTTTCTAACATACATAATTCTCTGCCATATGAATCCTAACATCATCCTTAAACTATACCCCAGCTCTCTCCTGACTCCTGTTATATTCCCAGTATAACTTCAGTTCTACCCTAGATGTGTCTATTACCTCACTCTTCCACCTTCTCATAGCTGGATTCCATTCCATTGAAACCATCTCACCAAGATCACAAGTGACCTCCAGACTGCTAATTTATGTAGTCTTTCTAGCCTTTACTTGACCTCTCAGAAACACATGAAACTTCAACACCCAAAAAACTACGCTCTCCCCCACCCTCCCCAAACAACCTGTTTCCTTGCCTTCTGTGATGGAGACACTATGGTTTTCCCCCATCCTGTGTGGCTATTCCTTCTCAGTCACCTGGATGCATTTTCCCCTTCCGTCCATTGCTTATATGCTGGACCTCTTCAGGGTTTTGTCCTGGGTTTTTCCTATTGTCCACTTCTACACACACATACAACCTGGGGGATTTCATCCACTTCCATGACATCAGTAACCTAATGTCTTTGACTCCTTTGTCCATAAACCTAGACCAAGTATAAGTTTTGAACTTCAGGCCTATGTAGCTCATCATCTACGGAACATAACCACTTGGGTGGTCCACAATCACCCAACACTGAACTTGCCCAGATTTGGCCTCTTCATCCTCCCCTCACCTCAGGTCTTCCCTTCAAATGTTTCCCAGCTGGATGGACTATGCTCCACACAGCCAGTTGCTAAGGCCAGAAACTTGGTGACACTCCTCCAGTCCTCCCTCTCCCTCCATCCCCACAACCAAACATCAGACTACTTCCAACTCCAACAGCACCACCTTGGTCCTGACCACCATTGTTTTTGGGGAGAATTATTGCTGTAGCCTCCTCACTGGCTCCTCTGTAGCTGAAACCATCTTTTTAGACGCACTCTCTCATTACATAATTTCTCTGCTTAAAATTATCCAAACACTCCCCATAGCACAGTGTAGAAAACACAAACACCAGAATACAGTTTAAACATGCTTTTGCTTTTTGATCTGCTTCCTGCCAAATCCACCAATCTCATCTCTAGCTCCTTCCTCTATTCTCTGTCCCCCCTCTCCCTACCCCCACCCCATGATCCCACCATGCCGAAATGCTTCCATTCCTCAGAACTCCCGCATTTTCTAATGCCTCTGTACCTGGATCTCCCCCCACCCCCATCTCTTCTGAATCTTATTCATATTTAAGGCTTGAGCTTGCTGCATTCTCCAGGAAGCCTTTCTTGACTCTACCCACCTAAGTCTGGATGAGGTGTCCATCTTAAACCCTCCCATAAACATCCTGTCCTTCCCCATGGCAGTCCTCTCCACATTCTCCTCTATCCTGCAACAGCCTATCAGCCAGCCTCCTTAGGGCAATGACCATGTCATTCTGTTTCCCAGTTATAAACCCCCCAACTAGTACCGTGCCTGGCGCAACACTAAATATCACTTGAATGACTATACATTTAAATGGTCAGCGGGAACTGAATAACCCAACTGATAGGATGTAGGGCAGGAATCTCCATGTCTTCCAAATATCACAGAGAGAAGGCAGCCCTCAAACCTTGTCAGCTACCACCTTAATTATCAGCTAATCCCTTCTCGGCAATTGTTTGACAACTCAACTCAGACTAGAATGAGAGAGGGTATTTTTGGGGTTTTCCACAGAGTGGGTCCTCAACAAATGTTTGAAAGGAGACATCAGTCCGATGCTTACTTTGATCCAAGAAAAGAAAGGAATAAAAGTGTAAGACAACAAGGCTTTATCAGGCTGTTCACATCCCTTTATCAGGCAGACTCTCAGGTCATACTTTAAGGTGTGGCCCCGTTTGAAATCTGTGGGGTGTAGGAAGCTGAAGAGACCATCTGTTTTGCAACAGAGAATACTTCAGGAATAGGAACCCAGGTGTTAACTGTCAGGCAGCCGCAGACTGATCTCTGCCTCCCTTCTAACAGCCCTCTACTCCTCAGCCCTCAGTGTCTCCCCCTCTACTCCCTCACTCAATCTTCTCCTCCTGCTCAATCCCCAGCCACCGCGCCAGGCCCCCCTACACTCACACACCAGGCAGTCATCACTAGGACCATCCTGTAGGCTTTGGGTCAGCTCTCTTCCCAGCCCCACCCCCAGCAACACAAAAAGCTTCTCTCTGTTTGAGGCACAAAATATTTAACGGAGATCTAACTGTAAACACTATCTTCCCCAATGAGTGATGAGTAAGAAAGAGTCAAAATAATGCATAAAAATGGCTGGGATGGCAGTCGGTCCTCCGCTTAAAAAAGAAAAATTCCCCTTTGGTTTTCACCATCTTCATTGTTCCGTCTAGTTTCAGGGCCTCCCACCAAACGCTTAAGGACTGCCTGCTTCAAACTCTGCCACATCAGCAGGGAAGGAGCCTGGCAGCATTTGGTATTTGCATCAGTTTCCAGGAATGTGTTTCAAGTTATCAGTTTACTCTGCAGAGATGTTTTTCCTTTAAGTTTATAAATGTGTGCTTGAACTGTTACTTCTCTAGTTTTCAAAAACTAGCTGAGCATTTTTTATGCTAAAAAAGAAATTATAGTCACACTTCCACAAAATGTTCTCCAATTTAAACTATCAGATTTGACTGTGGATTCCTCCTTGTAAAAACCCTCCTAGAACTGACCAGATACACTTTCAAATTCCTTCCCTCCAAATTACTTCATAAAGTCTTTCCAAGTTATCTCCCAAGTCAGTGCCCTTAAATAGAATAAAAGAAGGGTTTATTATAGTTCTGTTTGTTCCCTTTTATTTCCATTAACCTGTTTGTTAAGTTTAGAGGAAGCAACCAGTTTAAGAATATTCAGTCCCTTTGGTTTATAGCAGCTGCTGATGGAGTTAACTTAGGCAGAAATTCTTCCTTAAAGCACAGCCAAAAAAAAAAAAAAAAAAAACCAACCAAGGAAGGGAGGAATAGGAGAAAGAAAGAAGGGGGGGGGGAAGCAAGGAACTGCAGCCCACTCACTTCTGTTTGGCACAGAGGGAATTGACCTAAAGATGCCCCTTTTGCGTTGACTTCTGGGAGCCCATGGCATTCTGAGTAGCACATGACTGCCTCACTGGGGGTGCAGAGCAGGCAGAAGTGCAGCCCCCGCCTTATGGGCCTGGAATGACATCTCAAGAGTGTTGGAGAAGGGGCCATCCACTGAAGTTGACTGCACCCGGTATTTCACAATTCTGAGGAGCTCTCAATGAGGACTTCCACCCTCAAATCCTGAGCTCAGGGTCAAGGTCCCAACTCCTCCTCTCCCTGGTGGGGAGCAGAGAACGGGATGGGGCTGAAAGGGGAGAAGGAAGTTGGGTGTTCGGGAGGGAGTTAATATCCACATTGATGAGGATGCTGCTTGGGGTGAGACCAGAGAACATTGCCCCATCTCAGAGTCGAACTGGAAGGCCCTCTAGATGGGCTCGGCATTTTCCCCAAGGTTGTAGAGGGGAGCCATGAGGAAGCCAAGAATGTGCTTGGGCGTTACCTGTAAGAGTGGGGTCAGTGAATGCACAAGGAGGTCGAGGCATTGGGGGAACTCACTGGAGAGTTATCTGAATCCAGGCTCAACGTGGAGAAGAGGCATTTGTGGAGAAGAGGAGGTGGAGAGTGGAAACCTGAAGGGGAGAGGATGGATTCTCCACTGCAACCTCAGAAAGGAGAGACCCCAAGAGAGGCATCCAGGCGTCAATCTCAGTCTTTTCGCAGGGCCAGATAATCTCCAAAGCCTAAACCGAGAGTCGGCCTCAGTAGAGGTCGAAGGACTTCCCGAGTGGCTGGGTCCAGTCTAGAGTGCGCAAAGCATATCCTCCCCCGTGCTCAGTGCCACGCTACCCCTCGCGTGTTTCCCCCCTCCTCCCCAACGGCAGGCGTCCTCGGACTCCAACCCAACCCTGCACAGACAGAACCCCCCTCTCACCCTCTCCCGGAGCCAGGGGAGAGCGTTACCGCTGAGAAAGTGGGGGCACACACGCCCCAAAGCTGGAACAAGCTGGGCGCGGGCGGGGTAGGGGACGAGGAGAGGGGGCGGGGGGAGGGCGGCCTCCGGCTGCGCCACGCTGTCGAATCCCCACTCCCTCCTCCCTTGCTTCCTCCGCGCCCGGCGCGCGCCCTCCACCCTGCGGGTGGCCCTCAGGGCACAAGGTGAGGCAGGGCTGGACAGCTCCTGCTTTGATCTCCGGGCTCCCGTCCCTTCTACAGCTGCCCGGCTGCCCAGAGATCTGCAAAGTGTGCCCACGTCGGTGTCTGCAGAGCGCTCCGACGTGTCCCAAAGTGTTTCCAAACTTGGAAAGGGCGGGGAAGGGCGGGGGGATGGGGAGGGCGGAGGTATGCAGACAGCGAGTCAGAGTTTCCCCTTGAAAGCCTCAAAAGTGTCCACGTCCTCAAAAAGAATGGAACCAATTTAAGAAGCCAGCCCCGTGGCCACGTCCCTCCCCCCTTCGCTCCCTCCTCTGCGCCCCCGCAGTCTCCTCCCAGCTGTGGCTGCCCGGGCCCCCAGCCCCAGCCTTGCGATTGGTGGAGGCGCTTTTGGAGGCACCCTCGGGCCAGGGAAACTTTGGCCGTATAAATAGAGCAGATCCGGGCTTTATTATTTTAGCACCAAGGCGGCAGGAGGTTTCAGCTAAGTTGGAGGTCCTGGCCACGACTGCATGCCTGCGCCCGCCAGGTGATACCTCCGCCGGTGACCCAGGGGCTCTGCGACACAAGGAGTCTGCATGTCTAAGTGGTAGACATGCTCAGCTTTGTGGATACGCGGACTGTGTTGCTGCTTGCAGTCACGTCGTGCCTAGCAACATGCCAATGTAAGTGCCTTCGGCTTGTTCGGGGCGGAGGGGGAGAAAGGTTAGATGGGTGGGCGCCCTGGTCTGAAAAAAGAAAACCTAAAGTCAATTCTAGGTCCAGTTTGGAAGGAAGGCTTCCTGGCATGTGGAGAAACGCAGGCATGGATGAGAAACGTGGAAATTATTTTAGAAATGAAAACAGAAAAGGCTCAACCCTCGCCAAAAGTTAGGGAACTTTTCTCTCAACTCGAAGTGAGTCTGAATTTGATCTGGATCAGTGAGGCTCAAAGAGAGCAGAAAGTCTTTTTCCTAAGGGTGAGGTATTGACGACTCTCAGGCCCCATGGCTGCACCGACGCCCACCCCGTAAAACTTGAGGCCTGCTTTAAAAAGCCCTTGAATTTAGTAATACAGAACTCACCCCCTAAGGGCTTTGCTCTTCTGGGCGGTTTAAGGCTTGCCTGGATGATGACGATAACTATGAGGCGCCCTCTGGAGGGAGGACAGTGGAAGCACAGGGGACCAGGCCTTACGCTAATGGAATCCCCAGGAGAGACCCCACAGGTTTACACGGAGAGGGGACCTGCATTTCTGATTGAAGCCATCCCCCGTAGCTAGTCGGTGTATCCTGGGAAAGAAAATGATGTTACTTGGAATGGATACAGTCTGAGGAGTAGAATTAGCTTTTCCATTTATTATCTGGTCATGGAAATGGTAACATTATTTAATTAAAACCTGTTCTGCCTTTCGTTGAGCCTGCAAGTTACCTCTTTATCATGTTCCCTGTGACAATCAGACATTCTGAACACAGCAAGTTGGAAAATATCAACATGGATCCGAAACTCAAGAGACCCGGGGTTTTCCAATGACTTGGCCACTAATTTACCATGTGACCTCGGGCAAGTCCAGCTGAGCCTTTTCTAAAACGCAGAATGCAGATTAGATGGACTCTGAGGCCACTTTTAGCCATAGGTTTCATGACCAGACTTCTGTGTCAAGATAGAATGGAGAAAATCTGTCCGTTTTTGAAAATGGCTGCCTAATTCCCAGACAAAGATACTGACTTGGTAGGGTCTGAGGGGTGTCTGGCCACACCCAACACTCTATAAAAAGTTTGCTCCACCCACATGCCACGGTGTCTACCATTGCATCATTGCCGATGCATTTGTGTGTGTGTGTTTTCTCCCTTTGTCCACTTTTAGTATACACACTGTGGATACTAAGGAGTAATTGTGTAGAACAAATTCACATTACCGATTTCGTTTTTATGAGATCTGAGGATGGGGGAAAGAGTCGGCTCCTTAAGGAAAGATGAAAACAGACCTAGGGAAGTCTGAAGGTACAAAAGGCAAGTCACCTTCTGACCAACAGCCAACTGCAGTCTGGAATAAAAGTTACCAAACACACATTTCTTCAAAATGGCTCAGTCTGAGTAATTAAAAGGCAAATTTCCAAAATCATAAGGAGTTCCGTTAATCAAGCCTGGGCATAATTATTCTTCCTACTGATGGACACAATGAAGTAAACATATCATTTTCCTAATTTAAAAGTAATTCTCATAAATTGCCCTTAAATATCAGTGCTGGATGTGGTCCACCCTCCTGAATTGTGACTATTGCAACAGATGTTCTTACTCCAAATGACACACTTCTTGGCCACCTAATTAAAGCAATTTTTAGGGGTGGTTCATCTTGTTGCCAGCTTGGCCACCGTTATATCCTGTGTTAACCTATAATTTTTATACTGTAGGAGAGGAATTCAGTCTTTAAGGACTTAGAGCAATTATGGCAAAGGGGGGGATATTACTTGAGTGTGTTTTTCCCATTACTTCTCAAGATCTTTAATCCACAGTTTTTCCATTTATACGGAGCAACTCCTTCTCAGGGACAAAAGTGATACATATTGGTAAAATACCTTACCTAATTTAAGTGAACCAGTTTAAAGCAAAATTTCAGATGTCCAAATGGCTCCATTTTCATAGTGACTAATTTGCAATTTAGACCTTTTGAAAAAGGACAGTAAGGTAACTCAATGAAGCACTAGATAATTTTTATAAAAAACAAAGTATTTAGGTAACATAGTTCCCTAAATTTTCCCTTTTTTAGATTTTTAAATACCAAAAACTATCTAAACCATGAATTATTTCTTCATCAGTGTACTGGTCTTACATTCAGCGATCCACCTATGTAGTTTACTGACTTAATTACTACACATTGGAAATATCCTTCAGACACATTAATATTTCACAGTATTTATAAAATAGTAAATAATTAACAATTTAATTCAAAATATATTTGCATATTAATATTGCAAAGAAATCACCCTGCTGATCCCTGCCATAATTTTGACCTGCATAATTTCCAATTCATTAGAATATTCTTAATAAAAAATATCCTTGATCCTTTAATTAGGTAAGTCCATTTTATAGACTCATATATCTATTTGTTAATCACAGCTATTGATCAATGAAATGATACTAATGATTATTTCCCTCTTTTCCCTTTCCTCTACAGCTTTACAAGAGGTGAGCAAAATTATTTTTAGAAAATTTTTTTTTTTTTTTTAATACTGAGATGGCTTTGGCCACCCTAATGCCTTCTCTGGGGAAGGAACAGGAGGCTACACTGCTGTGGAACAACCTGGATTTCCAAGAAAATCATCAAGAGTTATGGTAGTCAGACTTCGCTGGCTGCCTAGAAAGTACCCACCCCAATTTCCAAAATGGGCGGTGCTATTGAATAAGACCACCCTTACAAGAATGCTCATAAGAAACAGAATAAATAATCCAGTGGAAGTTTGGGTTTTAAGCATCCGCTGCTACAAAGCAGGAGACTTCACAGAGCTAGAGAATCTTGTTACTCCCTTGGAATCATTTGCAAGAGTATTAGGAACAATTTCTTAGCTCATGAATTGAGTTTGAGGCATAATTACAGATAAGTATGCATTTTGGTTCTGAACATATGTTATTTAATTTATTTGTAAAATTTAAAATCATACTTTGAAATATTGGAATAATGGTATGCACAATGTATATACTCTATAGATATATTTGTATACTACACAGAAATGGGAGCCATTTTTAAAAATATACAATTTTTCCTCATAATTATTTCTTATTCTTTTCTAGGCAACTGCAAGAAAGGTAAGAGTCCAATACTTTTCCATAATATCTGAAATGATCAGAAGTAACTTCTGATTTAACTAAATTTATAGTAAACTACAGAAGGAAAATATTTGGTCAAGATTTTGCCCACATGGAAATGCATTAGCTAAACCATAAAATAAAGTAGCTTTGATGTTTAAGATAACCAAGCTTTATTATCTTCCAGAATTATCTCTAATTACACTTATATTATACAAACTGGTGATTTACACACTAAAGAAAAAAAAGACTTGTTTTAATTCTGGAGATGGAATGAGTATTATGTTAATTATAGGTAGTAAATGAAAGTTTATTTTAAAGGGCTTTATCTATATAAATATACTGTTAGTGATGTAACAAAATGGCAATTTTATCCATAGAAATCGTATTTCTAAAAATAGTAGTTATAATATTGGCCTAATGACTGGAGACTGCAGCCTCTAGTCTCCTGGTTTAAAAACATTACACGTAATTATAATAAAAACAATATACCTTTTTTCTATTGTATTATGCCATTTTTACAGCTACTTTCTAATAATATTGTGTTTAGATCAGTCTTATCGACTAATTATTGTCAAGAATGCTTGCTCGTTCACTGGAAATTGCTTAGACATTTATTATTGTGCTGTTTGTATCTTCCTCGTAGGGCCCAGCTGGAGATAGAGGACCACGTGGAGAAAGGGTGTGTACTTTTTGAACTGTTGAAAAGCTTTGGACCATATTTGAATAACTACAGGTTAGACAGTTTACAAGAGTATTATGTATCCAGATATTTGCACCACCTTTTAAGCAGATAATGCCCTACAGAAGAGGTGAATGAGCATTATTATATATAATCACTATTTTTTTAGAACAAGATTATCTTTTTAGAAAGTACAGCTATTATAAGCAGCCATACTCTTTGCATGGTCTGTCTTCCTTTGTTTTCAGTTGACCTGTCCAACTTATGCATAAGGGAAATATATCTACCTAACCACCACAGTCCTCTCTTTGCACAGGTTTTGTTTGCTTCTCAAGTAAGATCTCTTACGTAGCCTGGGAATAGTAGTGATATAGCAGTCAACAACATGTTTCTGTCTAAATTCGTAAATGTGCAAACTGTTTACAATTTATCCATGGTATTCTTAGATCTCCCTGCTATGCTTATTTGGCATGTATAACTACATCATATGACACTCTTGCCAATATATAAATATCTATGTATCTCATATCTATTGGGAAGTGCAGTCTAAAATGTATTCCACTCAAACAGTCTATTAGAGGTAGCATTATGTCAGTAAATTACGGTAACAACATAAATAGTGTTAATGTTAGGAAATCTGCAGATTTTCTACCTTGTGATAAAGTGACTTTATTAATTATCGTATCAATTAATCTACCATTCATACATAATATACCAAAACAGTTGAATAAGTTCATCAGTCTGAAACTGACAATCAATATACAGAGTACATCACTTGTGCACTGTTTCCCATATGAAGTTTAAGGGTTATAAATGGTAGCTATAATTTCCATCTTTATTTGAATCCTGGAGCTCCATTATGAATTGATATTCAAAGGCTGAGAAATCCCTCTTCCAGAGGAACTAGTCTGTCTTTTGTCTTCTTTGTATTGTATCAGTCACTAAACCTCCTTCTAAGGTCATAAGTGAAGTTCAATTAGTGACAAATACGGCGTATTAAATTTCCTTACCACTTGCACATTGAAAGGTCTGAACAACGAATCTTACCACATGTATTCTTAGGTCTCCTTTTATATGTATAGGTTTCTATGGGGGTCTGTCTAACTGTGACCGAATTCACTTTTTACAAAACAGGGTCCACCAGGCCCACCAGGCAGAGATGGTGACGATGGTATCCCAGGCCCTCCTGGTCCACCTGGTCCTCCTGGCCCCCCTGGTCTTGGCGGGGTAAGGTGTCTTAAGTACTGCTCACTTTTAGCTCACTCCAGTGTCTTATACCTCTATTGAAATAAGGCTCATTGTGGGACTTATTTTTAGCAGTTAAGGGAGAATCTGCTATTTGGATATTAGTACATTTTATTTCATTTCTTTGGTTTCTTCATTCAAGATTTTGCTCTGCCCGGTCTCTTTGTGGGCCCTTGTCAATTACAGGACTGGCCTTTGTGTTCACTGAAGGTAGCTGCAGCCCTCACGACTATTATTTAATTTGGGGATTTCATATCTTTCATCAGTAGGGCACAAATAAGAGGTGTTGCATTATTAAAGAGTTTGATTAGATTGAATTATAAGTGAAATCCCTGATCTTCAGCAATTTCACAAACATCCTACTCTTTTTATTCTCCTTGGCTTGAAGTCTGCTGAACCAACATTCAAAGTAGTTTTAGGTTTAATTTGCTTGAAACTAATTTGAGAAAAGTACATTTCCCTTTTTCATTAATATCTTCTTTTAGCTTTATGTCTTTAACAATGGTATGAGTGCCAAATGGCCTCGCTGCAGGAAGGAAAACATATTTGCTTAATTGGTTAGCACTATGAATCGGAAGCCTGATTCTAATACCCAACTGTATGCCAGTAAAATAAGACCTTTCTCCCCCAAAAGATCTTATTATGATTGCTTATCTACTGAGTGCATTAAAAAGCACCTTCTTTAATAGATCTACTACTATAAGAGAGATCTTTAACAGTAAAGTTATTACTGTGAACTATTTTTTAAAAGTTTAATCTTCCAAGGGGCATTTTAATTTAATTTTCGTCTAAACTTGAAAACTCTTTATATCCTTCTTGAAACTCCAGCAAGAGAAAGGTCTCTGAGTCACTTTGGTGTAGTTGTGGAGGAATAGGGCAACAGGTAGGAATGCAAAGGTGACCTCTTGGTCTCTGCTCAATATATCAGGGGTCTCCAGCGACTTAAAGTTAGAAAGCGCCCCTTTCTCAGGGTAGAGGTAGAGGGTGGGGAGAAGGGAGAGGCGAATGGCAGGGCGGGAAAGGGCTTGAAAAAATAAGGTAGGGAGGCTTCCCACTTCACACCAGATGGGGACTCAATTTTAAACTTGTATTTTCTCCTGACTTTTTAGGAACTTAGCTCAATATGGAATTATAAACTAATAAACATATAAAAATATTGCTCCCTTTTAAACAACAACATAAAAATCTCTACAAGTAGGATGAGAAAGTGAACTACAGAGTTGGTAATTTTAATATATATAATGTGTTTTTGCCCCTCTAGAATTTTGCGGCTCAGTATGATCCTGGAAAAGGAGTTGGCCTTGGCCCTGGACCAATGGTATGTTTCTCTCTTTTTAATCTTAGCCAGAAAATTACTGAATAGAGAATTTGTTTTTATGTTAAAAATTTCACATCGTCATTTCCTTAACTACCTAGGTTAACACTCAATACTTAGATCAGATAAAAGCAGCAACTCCTTTTGTATTCAAATCTATAACAATCTAAGCCTAGATCTTGGGGGTTGCATCTTCTCTACAAACATGTTTCCAGTGTGTAAATAATCTCTGGACATAGTAACTATAACTTAGATAAATCAATATAATTCAAAAGAGTGATCACTCTGAATAATTTTTTTTATATTCTTTAACATTGCTTAGAATTTTAAGCAACCCTTAGAGACAGAGGTATTAAGTTATATAAACTTGCTGGAAAGGAGCAGCAAGTTCTAGTCCGGCCCATTTTTTTAAAAAGATTTTATTTATTTATTTATTTATTTATTTATTTATTTATTTATTTGAGTGGGAGGGGAGGGAAGAGCAGAGGGAGAGGGACAAGCAGATTCTGCGCTGAGTGCGGAGCCCAATGCAGGGCTCAGTCCCAGGACCTTGAGATCAAGACCTGAGCCGAAACCAAGAGTCAGAGGCTTAACCGACTGAGCCACCCAGATGCCCCAGCCCATTTATTCTATACTAGAGAATTTAAGCTTTTCCAGGGCCATGGAACTGGTTAATGGCAAAACTAGGACTAGCCTCCAGGCAGGATGTCTCATAATCAGCGACATCATGTCTCACATATCTAGTACTTGAAGAAAACATCAGTTTATTCAACAACTATTTATCAGGTGCCTTCAATGAGCCCCAGACTGTACTATGCACTAGGGATGTAGCCGTGAATATGACAGAATTTCACCCTCCCTCAAGGAGTTATAAGTACTGGAAATGTTTCTTTTAATACCTTTTGATTAATACCGTTTTAGTCTATTAATTATAAATCCATATAGAAGAGAATATGAGTATAATTTAGCATTCATATCACTCAGCACAAATAGTTAGCAACATATCCTATAATTTGAGTAACATCTAGAAAAGTTCCCTATATGATTATGATGATGATGGTCTGTCTTTAACAAGCGAGCCTTCCGACAAGGATTAATGAGATGTGTTAGAAAAAAAAATAATATGAGCATGCACAATATATACTAGTATGTATTAAATAAAGGGAAAAATTGCTGGAACTAAAAATATTAAGTTGATTAAACACTACAGTTTAACGTTAACATGGTCTCTAAAGTATAAATTTTACCTGGACAATGCATTCAGTGCTCTGTCTTCAAAAGAAGATGTTCAGCTGGACCTAATGGTCCGCAATAAGCTAATACACTATAAGGGCAAGATAATATTTTCTGTAAGTTAAAACTCTCACTTGAGAAGTAATGTGCCTTTAATTGATGATTTCCAATTTCCTGATTTTTCCTGGTAATTTAAAACATCCATATCTGAAATGAAGAAGTAGAGATTTTCTTTGGCTTTGTTTATACTGGATATTTGAAATTAGCCATTTCAGCTAATGCTGAACATTAGTCAGATTTAAAGCAGTATCTATGTCTCAAGAAGAAGCTAAAGGGGAAAAAGAAAGCAAAACACTAATAAAATAGCCTACATAAGCCCAGAAAATTAATATGGATTTCAGATTCCCCTGACTTTGGAACATTCTCTGGGGGGCATAAAAGGGAGTGTTTTACTTTTAAATATCAGTGTAATGTAATTTAAGCTTGCCCCATCCACACACAGTCATAGACATATGTAATCAACAGATATGTGGTTCACAAATAAGAAAGATAGGCAGCAATAAAGTATTAAAATAATTTTCCATGTTGGAAAATCAATAACTATAAAACCCCACAGGGTTCTTCTCTGAATTAATGAGTAATCATCGTCCGTCTCACAGCCTCAACAAAATAAACTAGCTTTTATGTAAATGAAATTGTTGCAAATATGCGGAAAAATGAATAAATGTAATTAAAAATTCATGGTGTCAAAGAAAATTATTTTTAATGTATACCTAAAAGATTACTTTGATTGAAAAGCGACAGTTTCTTTTAATGTGGAAGCAATTTCTAAAACCAAACAAATAATTCTTATAATTAAGATGAGGTGCTTTTTAATAAAGTCCACATTATTTCACTCTAGGCATTAATACCATGGGGCAGACTTGCCTGCGGAGTCCCATGGTTGGTGTGTCATGAACAAATTACTCTAGACTTGCCTATGCAATATTTTCAGCATGAAGGAGCTGGTCCCTACAGGAGAGCTTGCATGGGTATTGATTACTGCAAAGGGGAGTCGAGAATGTGGATTTAGCTCACCATCTAGTAACAGTCTCACTCCACTGGTGTGCACAGGAGGAAGAACAAAAGGAAGAACCATCTGCTGTGGTTGTGGGCCACATTTTCAGTAATAATATTAGAACCCTCCAGGAAGATGTTTCAGTACTGTTTTATTTTTCCTTCACCCCTCACCACATCCGCTTTTGTCTGACATTTTCATCAGTCCCCAGCAGCCCTAAAAGGAGCTATAAGGCTGTATGACAAACCTCCCTCTAATCCTTAAGAGGGACTTCCGATCCTTTTCAATTTATGCCCCTTGTGGCAATAAAAATATCAATTTCTTAGCTAAATATGACATGGGGAGATGACCTCTGATCGAGGGAATCCAAATGGAAAGGCTTTGTCCGCTGCCTAGAAGGTGGTTGTAGATCCCGAACTGTGCAAAGACGGATCCGTTTCATTGCATTAGCACAATCTCGATCTGCCCAGGTGTCTGCAACTTTAAGGAACCTGTGGCCACCTAGCCAATTGGGCTCTGCTGATTTGGGTTAGGAGAAAAGGCGGAAGCAAAGACAGAGAAATAGTGGAGGAAATGTCGGTCCTTAAGAGCCTCCTTGGCAGAAACAAGAACTGAAACAAACCAGGATAATTCTGTTTGTCTATCACAAAATGCTGGTGGCACTGCTGTGCCAGTCCTAACTCAGACCGACGCCACGCTAACTTCTCAGTGCTAAGACTTGTCCTCTTTCCAGGGTTTGATGGGACCTCGAGGGCCACCTGGTGCGTCCGGAGCTCCTGTAAGTACCAGCAGCGTGTAATCTCTCTTAGGGAAAAAACCAGAATTAAAGAAAGGTGTGGAGTATGACGTATTGTTTTCTTTTAGGGCCCTCAAGGTTTCCAAGGACCTGCGGGTGAGCCCGGTGAACCTGGTCAAACTGTGAGTACATTTTCGCCCGTTGTGATAGATTTTTTCTTCAAGATGTTTATTAATATAACCTTAACAAAATGATTGGTGTCCTGTTTTCTCAGGGTCCTGCGGGTTCTCGTGGTCCACCTGGGCCTCCTGGCAAGGCTGGGGAGGATGTGAGTATTTACTCATAAGCATTTCCAAAATGCCATTTAAACACTCCTGCCTCGACAAGAATTTCTGGATTCAAATGAAGTATTTGGCCAAAAGCTGAATATGCCCGACATAACTCTTCCCCATATGGAAGATGTTATTTTAATGAAATCTTAATTTGTGTGTATGTAAGGACATTCGTTGTTAATTAAATATATATCTGGACCCACATTTTTATAGAATGCCTTTTTCCCCCATTTTAAAAACCAAGATGTTCCGACTTTCACCTGATGGCTTAGCAAGAAAAGGCTGACCCTACGATGCTCTCATGTTTTAGGGTCACCCTGGAAAACCTGGACGACCTGGTGAGAGAGGAGTTGTTGGACCACAGGTAAGCTTTTTATCCCGGTGTCTCCAGTCCAGATGCCAGTGACGTCTTCCATGCCAGATGGTTGGTAAAGCTGGGATCAGTCTAAATGGCCACCTGGATGTTTGAACACTTGTACCACTCGCTGAAGGCATCTGACGAACCAAGGAGCCTGGTTAAGAATGCATACAGTTTTTGTTAATGCAAGGAATGTTTTAATGACAGCAAGCATACCGTAAGCTACATCATGTTTTGTACAGATACCCTAGTATTAGTTACTCAAATGAGAGCAAGTGAATTTGCTGCTCCAGGCTTAAAAATATCCTAGTTCTTTGGTTCCAAGCTTGAACTTCAATGAGAAGAAATAATTTGGAGGCAAGAAATCATTGTGTTCCAATTTAGAACGAAAACATTATTTGTCTTGTGTGTTTCTTTTTAAGGGTGCTCGTGGTTTCCCTGGGACTCCTGGACTTCCTGGCTTCAAGGGCATTAGGGTGAGCGCATTCTTTCCCCAGAGGAGAGTAAATGCTTTTAGGAAAAGCCCCGACTATATTTAAACTCCTGGGTGACACATACTTGCTTCCAAATTCCCGGAATTCGCCAGAGTAAAGAGAGTTAGAGAAGAGTTCAGATGGCTGAAAAGCAGAGTGGGGTGTACTTTTCTCAGTATGTTCCTAGCTTCCAAGAAATGAGGATCCCTACGGAGAAAATTGTGTAAAAGGCGTATGACTTTAAGAGGTACTTAAACCCATCTGAAAATTGTAAAAATTATTTAAGAGGGCAAGGCTGTGAGAGAGCATCTCGTTCTATTTCCTTCCCTTTCAAGTGCAGGGAGGTTTAGTGACTTACCAGGGGCAATGGAGCAAGTTCGCCGGGTGCCAGTTCGCCGGCTGCAGGACCCGGCGTTGCACGGAAGCGGCCATCACCTGGGGTGGGGGTCAGGATTTGACCAAGCACTATAACGGAACGACATTTTAATGATAAGGATTTGCGTTTCAGGGACACAATGGTCTGGATGGATTGAAGGGACAGCCCGGAGCTCCAGGTGTGAAGGTAAATACTACATCAGAAGCATTGTTTTTAAAACAGTTGACTGTAATTCCCCATGCCCATCAGAAAGGATATTTTTAGTGAAGACTGCTCATATTCCAAAGAGTATCTTATTTTCTCTTCGGTATTTCAGAGCCCTCAATGGTGAGGATATGGGATTCTGTGACAAAAGGCCAATTATTAATACTATTTATTTAATTCAGTATCTATTAAATAGTTAAGATAAAAATAATGTCCACAGTTTCTGCCTTCATTTCCTATCCTCCTACAATTTCAGCCGATCTCTGCAGCCAAAATAAAAGTAAATAAACATATAATCAGATATTAGAACGCTATGTTATTTTAAACTGTAAATTCTCCTTTGCCATGCACTAATTAGATAGGTACATTCATGTCACAATACACTTTTCAACCTCTTTCCTGTGATTTATCTGTGCACACTCAAAAAATTTTTAATTAGGTAATTAAAGTCTCAGAAGTGTGTTATCTCTTGGCTAGGCTCTTCTCTGACAGCGTTTTCAACTATAAAATGTTCTCTCTCCTATTAAGGAGATAATGTGATATTAAAGTGAATACCAACGTAATTACAAATTAATGAGTAACGAATACTAGCGGGACCAGAAATGAACATGAATATGGAGAATCTGTTCTAACTTTCCAGCTGCCACAGAAATGGATAAGGTCAAACTCATTCTCCCTAGAGCCTAATGTAATGGCTCAGACTACTAGTCCCAGCATCATAAAATGTTAGAGCCGAAAGGAGCGTTGGAGACCCCCCTCATTTTGCCGATGAGGGAAACTGAGGCTCAGAGAGAATGAGTGACTTGTCCAGAGTCACACATCTAGTAGTTAGGAGGGCAGAGACTAGAATTTCTGACTCTCAAAGAATGGACTTTGTGCCTATTCCCAAAGAATACACTTCACATAGAAGCCTAGAAATGGAGGGTTCCTAAAGGGTCTTGCAAATCTGTTTCTTCCAGATATTAATCAGATTACTTAGAAGCAAAGTTCCTTTACATGTGCCATTTTATTAAATTACTGCTCCCTCTCCCCTGTCACCACCATGGTTTTCACTCAAGAATATAGGTTGGAAATAAATAAGACAGCTCTGAAAAATACTACAAAGCTTTAAATTTCCATGCATGTTTTACAAAAATGAAAATACCAAGTGTTAAAAATAACTTTAAAGAGGGTAAATGTGGTTCTATTGAAAGCAATTTATCCTCTGCTGTCTCTTTCTATGATATCATTCCTGATACATAAGCCTAGTCAAAATGATACCCAAAATCTAAGGGGAAATAGTAGAGCTGGGATACATAACCCTCAAATGACCACATCTCCCTAGTACTGTGATATTTGCTATTATCTATATTAAAAACTCGTATTTTAGAAATTTAAAAAATTTATGTGACTGGCATAATTGAGAAAGTCTATTTGTGTAAGAAATGTTAAAAAATATATAAATGGTTCAAATTAAAATAATAGGATGACCCAATCAGAAAAAAAAAATAATTGATACCTGTAACGAACAAAAACTCAATCCTTCTTTTCCACATAGGGTGAACCCGGTGCTCCTGGTGAAAATGGAACTCCAGGTCAAACAGTAAGTATCGATGACTTGATTGTAAATCTACATGTGTACCCTCTGTGCAAGCTAGAACTTCTTTCATGTTTTTGCTAATTACCATTTCCCTCGGCATTGTACTCTTTGATATTTTTCTAATAACCTTCTGCATACTTAATTGAAATCCGTTACCTTTTAGTTGGAATTAGAACAAGACCTATTTATTTCTAGTGGATTCTTGCGCATGTTGGAAATTGGACAAAGCAAATGATGTCTGTGACATTTTTAAAATTAGCATTCTGGATTTCACTGAAAATATTTCTGCTTCTAGGGAGCCCGTGGGCTTCCTGGTGAGAGAGGACGCGTCGGTGCCCCTGGTCCAGCTGTGAGTGCTTCCGTTTTCGTCCCTTATCCTTTTAAAAATTCTTCTAATAATGGCCACTTAACTTTCCTCTTGACTTTGTCTCCTTATTTTCTTCACAGGGTGCCCGTGGAAGTGATGGAAGTGTGGGTCCTGTGGGTCCTGCTGTAAGTTTTGACACCGAAGAATTTGGAAGGGGTTGAGAGTGTGGGGTGGGAAGTATCTTCTTTATAATTTATAAAAATAACACCATTTTAGACACCTTACCAAATGTTCTATGTGGTCTCTCGAAGGTTCTGTTTTTATAAGTACTACTATCCCTAGGGCTTTTCATTGCTACGTAAAGTAAACTCTACCTCACCTTGGATTCCTTGGATGTATCCCCTTTGGTATTAATGGCAACAGACTAGCTGTCCATTTTCTCTTTGCCAATATTAAATAAGATCAAGCCACTTCAATCTTCTGGTCTTGTGGTGTTAATTTGCTGGGAGGAAGTGTCTTTACCACATCCTACTTTGATTTCAGGGTCCCGTTGGGTCTGCTGGCCCCCCAGGCTTTCCAGGTGCTCCTGGCCCCAAGGTAAAAACACTGCCGACCACTGTCATTACCTTGATCAGCTTCTTGCTGTGATGGGAAAGATAGGCCCTGAGTTTGCAGATAGATAATTACACAACAGGGAACTTAATGAGTCCCCCTTTCAAAATGGATGTAGAATGACCCGTGTTCTCACTCCAAGCTTGAAATAGTGTCTCTGTACTTGAGCCCAAGAACATAGACAGAGAAGCCAACAAGGAAATGTGTTTTATGGGACCCCTCCGGGCTATGCTCCCAAACTGGTGAGGCCCGTCTCGCTGAGAACTGGAGTCTCTATCACAGAGAGACAGAAGGAGGTGAAGGTGGTAGCCGAGAGGGAACTCAAATCCAAATCGGTGGTACCAAACCAGAGGAGGGAAATGATTGCAGTTCCCAAGAAAGATCATGGAACTTGCCGGCCTAAAAATGGAGATACGCTCTTTCGTTATTTGCAGACCGATGCCTCAGTGTCGTTCCCTCTCTTAGGGTGAACTCGGACCTGTTGGCAACCCTGGTCCTGCTGGTCCGGCGGGTCCCCGCGGTGAAGTGGGTCTCCCGGGTGTCTCCGGCCCCGTGGGACCTCCTGTAAGTAGCGCCCGTCATTAACCCCACGGAGTGGGAGCAGGCAGAGAGCGCGAAGCTGGGCTGGACGAAGAGCGGAAACACTCCGCGTAGCTGACCTTCTCCCTTCTTTCTCCTCACAGGGTAACCCTGGAGCCAACGGCCTGACTGGTGCTAAGGGTGCTGCTGTGAGTATCTGGCTGTCGGGCGCGGCTCCCCCTTCAGAGGCGCTGGGAGGGGCGCCGCCTCGCCGGCCCGGCCCCTCGTGACCCGCCGCGCCGCCTTCTCTCCACAGGGCCTGCCCGGCGTGGCTGGGGCTCCCGGCCTCCCTGGACCCCGCGGAATTCCCGGCCCTGTTGGCGCCGCGGGTGCTACTGGCGCCAGAGGGCTCGTCGTAAGTGGTCGCCGCCGCGGCGCTCCTCCTCCTGAAAGGCCAGCTCGGCTGTCATTTTGTCACCGTCCAGACTTCCCCCTGTGGTCTTAGCAGTTTTAGGTTTTCTTTCCTGAGCACTTTTAGTCTGTATTACTTCTGTGAGTGCGTGCGCATGTCCATTCCCTCTGTCCGTGTGTCTGTGTGTCTCTCACACACACCCCCCTGCTCTCCTAGAACACCCCCCAAAGGTCAGTGAGGTACATTTCTAGATCACTCAGGTCCTTTCAACGCAGCCAGCCCCGCCCGCTGTTTGAACGTGAACCTTCTTACAGAACTTGAACTTCTCTTTATCTGGATCCATAAATATCCCAAGATGTTTGTCTGTGAGAGCGTAATGGCACACGTTTGTCCTTTGACCACCGGTTTGTATCGAACCCTAGGGTGAGCCTGGTCCAGCTGGTTCCAAAGGAGAGAGCGGCAACAAGGGTGAGCCCGTAAGTAGTTCGATGATCACAGTTTTATGGATTTATTCCTTATTTGATCCAAAAAGTCCTACTTTTACTTTGTAAAAAGGGGATTACTTTTTCTCTGGCTGGATAGGACATAAGAATGATTTTTCCCGTTCACTCCTCTTTTGCTTTTCTCACGAAACAGGGCTCTGCTGGGCCCCAAGGTCCTCCCGGTCCCAGTGGTGAAGAAGGAAAGAGAGGCCCCAATGGTGAAGCCGGATCCACTGGCCCCTCTGGACCTCCTGGGCTGAGAGTAGGTTCCAGATGCTCTTGATGCCCCGACACACCAGAGGGATCTGATGACACCCTTTCATTGGGAATTGGTCAGAATCACCGAGTGCGTTTTCTAGACGAAGGCAGCATCTGCTTTCCATCTGCTTTATTAAATCAGTGACTCTCAATTTGGTCTGGAAACGATGTTGACCTACTTTTGTAGACCTGCCTCCTCCACACATTCCTTCGGGGTTTGGGTGAAGTTTTTTGGCTTGGTTTTTTGTTTGTATCTCTCCCTTCAGGGCATCAGGATTTCTGGCATGCAGCCATGTTTCAATAAACGCTGCCCTATTGGATTCAAGGGTTTTCCCCAGTCTTTCCTGTTTCGTGTAATCTCTTACAGGGAGGTCCTGGTTCTCGTGGTCTTCCTGGAGCTGACGGCAGAGCTGGTGTCATGGTACGTTGTCCATTACTCCCTCCCGGGCAGGGAATATGGTGCTTCTTTTGGTGGGTTTGTCCTTCGCTTCAGCATCCTCCCCTCTCCCTTCTGTTGAATAGGGCCCTCCTGGCCCTCGTGGTGCGACCGGCCCTGCTGGTGTCCGAGGTCCCAACGGAGATTCTGGTCGCCCTGGAGAGCCTGGCCTCATGGGGCCCCGAGTAAGTATCAGAGTGAAGCGGAGCAAGTCACACCTGGCACTGTTTCCTTTTTGAAAGGGAGGATTAATCTTTGAAGACAATAAAAAAGAAAAAACAATCATCCAAAGTAAATCTGTTAGTAGATTTGCTGATGGTTGCCTTTTTAATTTAACTTTATCAAAGCCCAGAGATATTTTTTACAGATTTGGTTAGGTCATAAATTTCCTATTTATTATTTGATCCAATGGCTGTGAGGTTTTTGGAAGAATAGATTTATTTTAATATATCCAAATTAGGTTGGTTCTCCTATCAGCATGAATCTTTTATCTCAATTTGTGAGTTTTATATAAGGTGTCCATGAAACGTATTAGGACTATACATTATCAGTGTATTAGACTCATAAGTGAAATCATTTTTCCAGCAATCACAAAGTGCTTTAATGTATTCAGCATCACACTAGCCGTGGAGAAATGACCTTTAGATTCGTAGACACTCTAATCCATAGCAATAGAGTGATTTTTATTTTTTTTTGCCTTCATTATCTCTTATGGATGAATATCATCTGTAATTGTACCATAAACAAGTAATAAAGACACCAAATATAGCAATAAAAAATCCACTTTGCAAATTGCTTACTAAAAGTATTTGTTTTTCTATTATGAGGTAAATAACATGATACATTTTGCCCATATAGTATATTGCTTCACAGTTTCTTGAGATATCCGTAAATGAATCAGTTGCGCTAAACTCCAATGAAAGGAAAGGCATAAAAAATAGAAGAAAGATTTCAGAGCTCTTTTCATACCTCCCAGCTAGTGGCTAATACCCCTAATGATTTACCCTAGGCAACAAACAAGAAGTGGGGGGGGGGGAGTGCTTTTGTGAGATTTTAATAAATTGGAGCCTCGAGTATGTGCGTTAAAGTGCCGACATGAAAGCATCCTCATTTACTTTACAGGGTTTTCCTGGTGCCCCTGGAAATGTTGGCCCAGCTGGTAAAGAAGGTCCCATGGTAAGACTTGCTCATTTTCCATTATATTTTCAAGGACACTTATTGCACCCTTATCAAGTCTATTCTGTGGCTTATTTATACATGAACACACTGAAAATAAATATCAGCCACATACATCATCTGGGAACGCAAAGTAATAGATTGTAATTATGGAGTCCAGATGAATGCAGGACTGGAAGGAGGGAAGGAAAAAGAAAACCATGGCAGGGAAAATTGAAGAGGGTGACGAGGAGGGAATTGGGTACATACGAGATTGACTTGGTTGTGTGTGTACTGACATCCTATTTAGAAAAGGAAAATGGATTCATAATTTATTGACACTTTATACCAGGAAGCTCTATGCGTTCAGAGAATGATTCTGTTTCATCCTGTGGCAGCATCACAGGCTTGAGGTCGGGAGACCCCGGTCGATGCTGAGTGAACTTTACACAAACTCTGGTTTCAGGGCCTCCCTGGTATTGACGGCAGGCCTGGTCCGATTGGCCCATCTGGAGCAAGAGGAGAGCCTGGCAACATCGGATTCCCTGGACCCAAAGGCCCCACCGTAAGAACACCACCCCCTCTCCTCCCTCGGCCCTTCTGTGCCGCCTTTCACCCAAACTCAGTTTCTCTGCTATCCTTGGTCCACTCTACCTCAAGGGCCGGGGGGGGGGTTCCCTTTCAACACAAGAACACTGCAAGCCCCTTAGCACGTTAACAGTTGATCTGCAGTATACACTGTACACCTGATGGGGATCCGTCTCTGGAGTCTGCGCCCCTGCGGACACAGGTGTACCGCCTTGTACTTGGAGCTGCAAGGTGATGGGTCGTGCCTTAGCTAATGGAATTCAAAGACTAGGAACCTTAAAAAAGAAAGGAAAAGCAAAGCAAGCGAGAAATTGACATGTCAGAATTGTCATGCTTAATTTGACATGAAGTGTGTACTTTTTTTTAATGTTTACCATAGGGTGATCCTGGCAAAGCTGGTGAGAAAGGTCATGCTGGTCTTGCTGGTGCTCGGGTAGGTGCTGACTTCAAGTATCTGCCCACGTAGTGTTCACTTAGGAAACACACATCCTTTGAGGCCATCTGATATAATTCTGTCATTTTCTTTTCAAAATGGCATCCCCAAAGATCCTTTTACTGTCACAAAATGTCTTTTTTCTTTTTCAACCACACTTATAAGGCAGTGGATGGAGCTCTAACAAATCAGAATGTGTCTTAGGTCAAAATTATTTATGGGCGCATTTGATTTTTATTTAATTTATTCTAGGATTAAAAAGCTATGCATATGCTAGTAGCATTCTCTGGCCTTCATAAATTGCCCTCCATCCGTGGACTTCCCACAAGCCATACCAAAAGTTGGTATTTGGGCAGGGGACCCACAATGAGTCATGCTAAGATGATGCGCGTTGAGAAAGTAATGCATGAGGGTTCGAGTCTTCTTAAACTGTCTGACTCACAGGTAACGCTGAGCCTTTCTGTGACCTATTGTAGGGTGCTCCAGGTCCTGATGGAAACAATGGTGCTCAGGGGCCTCCTGGACCACAGGTGAGTATTTCTCCCATTCTTGTCCTTTGCTGCCCTGAATGAATCTAGTCCTGCCAAATGACCATCTTTCTTCCTGTCCAAACGTTATCTAGGTAGACAGCAATGGGGGCATACGTCTCTACTTAACGCTATCTTCACTATTACTTTTAGGGTGTCCAAGGTGGAAAAGGTGAACAAGGTCCCGCTGGTCCTCCAGGCTTCCAGGTAAGTCAACTGAGACAGAATACTGCCTCTGGTCAGACTAGCCAGCTATCAATCTCCATCGCACTGTGCCCCCCCCCCCCCCGGCCCCAGCACACAGAGCATGATTTCAGAACTGAAGTAAAGAAGGGCCCACTTTTTTCAAGGCAAACTTTTGTGTAACTCTTTAATAACACAGAATAGTTCGTGATCATGTCGATATCAGATAGTATCCAGAAAAAACTAATTATTAGCAAATCCTCTGAAAAGAGCCGTAAGATGGAAATTTGTGGGTTTTTTTTTTTTTTTTTTCCATCTAGGGTCTGCCTGGCCCCGCAGGTACAGCTGGTGAAGCTGGCAAACCAGGAGAAAGGGTGAGTAAAACAAGGGATAGTAGGCTTAGCGAAACTTGGGACTCCACTCCCCACCCAATAGCGACCGCCTGACTGCAGTGCAATTATAATATGCAAAAAGAAACTTCGTATTTCATATGTTAATGATAGCGTTCTACTTAAGTTGGTTCTTTGGAGAATAAACCCAGTTATTCTGTGCTCTCTCGTTGGAATAACAACTCCTTTGTTTTAAAGACTGAATGAAACACTGCATTATGAAAGGAAAATATATCAATGAACATTCCGTTTAATAGCCTTACTTTTTGTATGGTTTTTGGTAACGTTAACATGCAAATTTCCTTTCCCATGGTGAAAAAGCAAATGCACTGCTTTTCCATCAAACTAGACCCTGAAAAATTGCGTTTAATGTTTTTCTTGGCATTCAGACATGACACTGCTAGCCACAGTCAGGGCAGGAGTTCTGAGTCATTTTCTCTGGTAATTGTGATGAATGTGCCTCAATTCAGTTACATTCTGTGGCCTGGTCTCCTTTGTCAACAGTGGGGCACATTAAGGAGACAGCTGGTCAGTAATAAAGGAGATACACTTGGGTATACAATTAACTAGGTAATGTGCAGAATATGATCATTTCTATTAAGAAAGCAGTCTGTTATATAACTAAAAATAGGCAGTGTCTGATATTGTTCATTATTTATCATATTATCAAATGAGATAGTGTGTTTTGTCATTTTTTTTAAAGTTATAATAAACTAAGTAACAGAAACTTAAATTTTCTGATATCAGGTTCTAGCATAGAAATATCTTTGGTATCAATGGAATTCTCACTTTTTGTGTCTGTCCGTATACACCTGCAAACTCTCTTGTTCCTCATAGCCCTGTACTTTTATGTGCTCAGGGAGCTAGAGGGTAAGCTGGCTTTGCTCAGCTATTTCGAAACTTATCTAAATATCATAATCATAAGTGGATTTCGAGAACATATATACATTTCATGATTTATTTCTGTATCATGTTCTGCCTAGGGTCTCCCTGGTGAATTTGGTCTCCCTGGTCCTGCTGGTCCAAGAGTAAGTGTTTTTTAATTTACTTTCATAAACTTTGGGCAATGTGTTTTTAAAACAAGTAGTGCTTTCTCTTAAAAGCTATTGATGACCTTGCAACAAGTTCCTGACACTCTTCTGTAGTCAAACATAATCTGTAGAGAACATTTGATTTCTAATTGAAAGTAGACTTTTTTTATTTAATTACTCATATTTCTTAGCCAAAACCCACGCAGTTACAAGAAACATAAATGACCTAATACATGTATTATATTCAGTAATTTATATAGACAAGTATGATGTATTTATGAAAGTGGCTCAACCTGACAAGGAAAAGTAATATCTTACTGAGATTTAAAATCAATTTTTGCAATGTGTGTTGATGTTCAGTCTAAAGCTGAAATCATGAATCTGCTCGTACAAAAAAATAGATTTAGTTTGTCTGTGGTCATTAGAATAACTGGAATGATGAGTTTGCCCCTCAAGTATCCTGTTACATGGTTAGTTACCATATATCTAGGATGCCCAAACAAATTTAGTATCATAGAACCAGAAATATAACAAGGGCCTTTGAAAACGGTTACAATGTGGACTACATACGTGTTAAATATTCTGGCCCATGGAATACCTTGTCATGGTGATACTGATATGCAATTGGGAGAAATTTAGATAGGTAGATAGATTGATATACACATGCAGACACACATACACATGTATATCCTGTTAAGTATTATAACTGTTACATCAGTTCTTGCATAAGATTAGAAAAAGGGAGGGTAGCTATGAGAATATCTAATCCTATCTACACCTAGCATTGCTATTCTCCTAAAACGACACAATCTTTCGTATGAATACCACGCATAACTGGCATTTATTTTTACCTATGGATCTATTACAAAAAGAGCCAAAAAAAAGGAATGAATTCCAAGGTTGAATATTCTAGAAGAAAAACATTCTGGAGTTGTAGCCACAGAACATTAAAGCTGAATGAGACTTTGGAGATTATCTCATCCCATCCATTCATTTTGCTGGTAGAGAAATTAAGGAAAAATAGTTATAATTTGTTAATGGCAGAAACAGGATTCAAAAGCTTAAAAAGTATGAACTCTGATGTGTAAAATGGTATCTCTGAAAGCTATGAAGAGTGCAACACTTTAATTTCTCTCTTTTTTTTTTTTTTTTTTTTTTTAACAGGGGGAGCGTGGGCCCCCTGGAGAAAGTGGTGCTGCTGGTCCTTCTGGTCCTATTGGGAGCCGAGGTCCTTCTGGACCCCCTGGGTCCGATGGAAACAAGGTAAAATTTTCTGTTCTCTCATGCTGCTTTGGCCCACTATAGAGTAACTAGGTCGTTTACAATAGGAAATGAATTGTTTTTCAGATTTTTTTATTTCCTACTCTGTGATGATTTCCATCACAGTAAATGACAATCTGATTTCCAGTGGACTTGAATTATTCCAAAAGAAAGGAAGTCCCAGTGTTCTACAGACATAAATGAATTAGTATGGGTATTTACTGTCGTGTCATCACACTGCTTGTACTTTGGTTTTAATCTAGAAACATCACATACATTTGGACACTATTTTTAAGAACAAAGTTTCACCTTCTCACCATCCTCCTTCAGAGAGTAAAATTTCCAAAGGTAGTCCAAATTTTAATAGTAAGAGAGGTGAAAACTAACTGGACAATACATTCATTCCCCAAAACATAAGCCTGACAATTTGAGTTTCAAAATAGAATCTGGTTTACATTTTAAAATAGGTGGAACGACACATTTCTGAAAAACAGATTACTTTAACCACAGTAAAGAGAAGGCATTTCCTATTACTCCTGATTTCTTACCTTGCAGGGGGGCGGGGGGGAAATGCAAGGATTACCTGCAAAAAGCTATGTTGGTAGGTGGAAGGATATCAGAAAAAAATAAAAAGCTAAGACGGAGAGAGGAAACAAGAAAACACGGTCCGGAGGATGGTACTCTCAAAGAGTTTTCTCTTAGAAGTTAGTCAATAGGTCTGAAGGATGTGGAATTGTAGGGTTTTTATATAAAGTGGAAGCTTATAGTCCCCACTCTTAAGGAGATTAAAATGTAAACATCTCCCCAGTTGACGAGGTTTCTCTCCACATTTCCTGTGTGAGCTAAGAGACTTATCCTTGAAAAAGGTTTGTGGGCAAACATTTTTCACTCTGCGCCTCCTATTGTCCGGGGCCTCTTCTTTGCCGTGCCTGCCTGCCTGAAGAGGACCAGGAGCGGGTCAGAGAAAACTCGCCGCCACCCACTCGCACTTCTCTTCTCTTCAGCCACAGTGTCATTAATAACATCTCCCTCGGTTACAGTCTCCCTGCTTTTCAATAGCCTTCCTTTGTGTCTCTAAGCAGGCAAGAATGCGATCTATTAAATGTTTAAATTGGAATCCTTCAAGAGTTCGGGTCCTCGTTTTCTTCTTTTGCCACCGACATAATTGATTTCATGTGTGTTTGATTCCAGGGTGAACCCGGTGTGCTCGGTGCTCCGGGCTCCACGGGTCCATCTGGTCCCGGCGGCCTCCCAGGAGAGCGGGGTGCTGCCGGCACACCTGGAGGCAAGGGCGAGAAGGTACGCTCTCAGTGCTGGCCCTTAACACGTGCGCTTGAGGAGCTCTAGCGAAGCAGGCTGGGCTTTGGTGTCTGGTGGTCTGGTTTTTGGTGTTTTGGTTTTTTTGGTGTTTTTTTTTTTTTTGCAATTCTTGGTAGGTGGGCTGGTAGCATTTTGATATCTATCTCTACCCATTTCCCTCTGCCACCTAGCACCTACGCATTTCTAAACTCACTAATCTGGCCAAATTGCTTGCTACCATGGAATTTCACGCAAACAGATGGTGTTGAGTAATACATGAGGCTCATTTTAATGCCGCGAACAAGCCTGCCTCATCCGGCCCTAATTAACGGGAAGGAGCTACGCTGAACAGCTGTCCAACGTGCCGCGGCATCAGTTCCGCCGTAAGAGAGAGCGGGTGCTGGAGCCCATTGTGAGGTTGCCTTGTCACTCCGTCCCCAGGAATTTGTACCTTGCTTGGTTATGCTGCAGAAGACGGGCTGGAAATTAGAAAAGAATATTTAACAATAATCTGGAGAGGGCCCTGAATTATTTTTTCCTTATATATATATATATATATATATATATATTTTTTTTTTTTTTTCTCCTTCAACATCCTAGAGAAGAGTAGGGACTCGACATTGCCAAACGTTAAATGACTGAAGGTGTATAGGATTTTCTGTAAAAAACACTGCAGATACACTTTGATTCAAAAATGTGGCCGGAAAACCAAAAGTTGCTCTTGCTTTATACTTTCAGGGTGAAACTGGTCTCAGAGGGGAAGTTGGTAACCCAGGCAGAGATGGGGCCCGTGTGAGTAGAATTTTGTTTGTACTTAGATTGTTGTTGTTTTTACATTTCACTCGAGTTGAGCAGCTTTCCAAAACAGAACTGACAAAAGGAGGATCCAGGTTTAGTAAGAATCTTCCTTTCCTTCCTGGATCATTTAACATGTTCCAAAAGAAAGATTCAACAGAACTTAGCCCTTTGAAAATCATAACCTGAATAATTTTCTACCTTCCTAAGTGTTAACTATACCAAGTGCAAATTATAAACCAAAAGCTCTAGGTTTAATAGAACTTTTAAGTGATTGTTTATTATAGGACTTTGGGGAAGAAAAAAAAAAACAATAACTCTTACATTTTAAGAAGCCAGAATCCAGAACCTCTAACAAAGGTCCCATTTATTCAAATGCGTGTCCTAAGATTTACCACTCAAAGAGCAGCCCCAGTGATTAGCTGTTAATGCCACGGAGATGCCAAAGATCATCCCATGAAGGGATAATAACGCTACCTCGAGCGTTGGCAACATGGCTCTTCCGGGCCGTAGGCTACCTTGGCTCTTCTCCTCCTCCCCTCCCTCAGAGCTGATAACTCACTCTGGCACATTGAAAATCGTCCTTTCTCTGAATCCCACAGCCTTGGCGGTTTCAGACAAGGCTACTCATTTGCTGCTCTCCGGGGAGCTTGACAAGAGCAGAGAGTTCGGGATCTCCCCAGTTCCTAACCTGCCTTGACTTCCACATTTCCATCCCCTCTGATCACTGGGGTACTTTCCTCCCGAGAGCCGCTTCTGGTAGTTCTGACAATTAGAACTGAAGTGCATCAAAGGCTTTCTCGATGTCCACCCCGAGTGTGCAGTGACAGCGCTCGGTCACGGTCTGAGCACAGCGAGGGCGAATGGCAGGGTCACTTTTGATGGCCTGGGGGTGTAATTAATAAGACTCGTTTCCTTTCGGTGCTAGGGTGCCCCTGGTGCTGTGGGTGCCCCTGGTCCTGCTGGAGCCACTGGTGACCGGGTAAGCATGTGTTTTCACGGAGCCAGCCGCAGCATCGAGGGTCTCCTGCCCGCCCTCGCCCCAGAGAGCCCCTGCAGTTCATTTTTATGACTTGGTATAAAGCCTGCTTATTTAAAAACCTATCTGTTGTGATGGGGCTGCAGGAAACAAATGCTGTGTGTTTAAAGTTCTCTTTCCCTTCCTAGAGATGTGCCAGCTAGCTGATCTATACTTTAATCCCTATCATTTGTTTTGAAGACTTTCCCTGTTGCCCATTAACGATATCCTAATGTACTGAGCTGCCTCAAAGCCTTCAATTGTAAAAAATCAATAAAATACATAGTGTGCCCATTTCACATCGAATAGTCCCCTTAAAATAGACCTTATTTATTGTACTGCACAGATTGCAGCAAATAGATCAGCTCTGTGTCCATCTAAAAATTAAAATGTCCTCCTCCTCGTATTGTGGGCACTGATTTATCGTGTTTTTGCAAGTGTATGACCAATACCACTTCAACCCCCCCAAATGAATACAACATTAAGCACAGAGAATGCATTTTATTTTACTCCCTGAGATGTGCATTAGTTTTCCCTTCTGACACACACTGCAAACTCTGACAAGAAGCCCACTTCTCTACCACCGGTACCTCTCCCCACCTCCTCTGTGAGCGTCGGTGTGAAGCCCGTTGACAAACTCCTCTTTGGTCCCATTATAGGGTGAAGCCGGTCCTGCCGGTTCTGCCGGTCCTGCCGGTCCTCGTGGTAGCCCTGTAAGTGGAAACCTGGGGCACCTGGGGCACTCAGAACTTTCAGACCTTAACGAGGCTAAGATCGCTGTGACATTCTTAAACCCCTTCTCCCACCTAGGGTGAACGTGGTGAGGTTGGTCCCGCTGGCCCCAATGGATTTGCTGGTCCTGCTGTGAGTATCCTATGATGCAGGTTAAGCCGAAAAGATCCCAAGCTGGCAAGTAGAATGAGCTGGAACGCCTGACGCCAACTCTTCCTCTCTGCCAGGGTGCTGCGGGTCAACCTGGTGCTAAAGGAGAGCGAGGAACCAAGGGGCCCAAGGGTGAAAATGGTCCCGTCGGTCCCACAGGCCCCGTCGGATCTGCTGGCCCATCTGTAAGTTGAATTCACTGGTGGTCAACACAGCCTGTGTCAGTACCCAGGAAACCCAACAATTCAACATAGATCAGTCAAGTGCCTGCTGTATCCCGGGAACATATGAGATAGAAGATGATGTAAAAAATAAGAATTAACATTTGCATTCCACTTTATAATCTGTAAACATTTCATAAACGTCTCATCTCACTTCTTTGGTATAGCCCCATGAGGGTGGTCACACTGAAGGACATTTATTTTATGACGCAGATCATCATTTTTAATTTCTGGATTGGCTTTTCATAGACATGGGAATGATACCTTCGAAGAAAAAAGCAACATTTATAAGAACTGTCTTGTGATTTGACTCCATGTTTTTTTGTTTGTTTGTTTCCATTTAGGGTCCAAATGGTCCCCCTGGTCCTGCTGGAAGTCGTGGGGATGGCGGCCCCCCTGTGAGTATTCACAGTGGACTCTGATAACGTGACTTTCTTTAGAATCTATTAAAAACAACTTGAAAGTTTGGAGATTTTTGGTTAATTCTGAACTATGATAAGGAGACTCTTGAGATCCAAGTTCACTTCTTTCAGAGAAATTCTGATATTGAAGTTACCGTTAGATCATGGGCTACTAACTTAATCCCAGCTGGAACTCAATGCAGTGTATGTTGCTACCACCTCACCTGAGGTAATAACCAAAGTTAACCCCAGGCTGTTTAATTGTGAAATGGATAAAAAATAATTTCTCTGGTACCCCCTATCCTTTTACTGATGCCCCCCTTCTCCTGCCTGACCATGCCCTTTCTCTTGGCGCCCGGTGCTGTTATACTGACTCCTTCAGGACCCGGACCTCCCTAGGAATGAACTGCACTGACTCCTTCCTGCTCTCATTGGACAGCAATTAATACTCCTGGTCTTTGGTTGTACCTTCCTCTGGAAACAAAAGTACTTATCCAGTGTCCATGTCCTTCGCACCCCTCCAGGTGGTTAAGATAGTTCCTGTTGTATACACATCAACGTGTAATAATGGCATGGTGTCTTGTCTTCTTATTCTTACAACCGTCAGGTTATATGTTAGAGTTTCAAAAGGGACCATCAGAGCCTTAATGCAAAATATGGGTGTTGCAACCGGGCATGCTGGTAGGAGAGAGGTGCAGAGATGGAGGGCCTTCAGGGTCCTTGTTAAATAATACCCGGTATGGGGCTACCACTAGCTACTCCTTGGTCCATCCTTGGTCACGTGTATTGAGGACTGGCCAGAGGAGAAATTTCCATCTCACCCAAATCCCTAGAGTTGGCATTGATTGTGGAATTTTCATGTGCTCGGTTCTTAGGGTGCTACTGGTTTTCCTGGCGCTGCTGGACGGACTGGTCCTCCTGGGCCCTCTGTAAGTAAATCCCTTCAAAGTATCTCATTTACTCTACCCAAAAGGCCTTGCCTCTAGTAGGAAACTGGTAAGAAACTCTCTGGAAACACGCTACTAATATTTTGCTATTACTTTCCTGGTCTGAAATCAGTTTTCCTGAACCATTAAGGCAAAATCATCACAAATTATATTTTATAAGATCAGCTTAAGAGGCTTTTATTCATGTGAACACAAGTCCCCTTTTAGGGGCATGGTCTCTTTGTTAAAAATAAAAAACAGAACAGTTTTAGTCACATATCAGATATTTCTATATCTAATTACCCTTTATGGCCAACATTCTGCCTCCGTTGTTCAGGTATAATTGTTCCTGAATTTAAAGGTGGTTTGGCCTCTAATTTAATTCTGATTCAGACTCTCCTGTCAGGACTCAAGAGAATTTAATTAATTACCAAGGATTAAGTCTTCTGGTTAAGATTTCAGGGAAAAAAAAACAGCAAAGATGTTGATTTCTTGGAACCCTTTTACAGGTTCATAACAGAAAAATCTTCACTTCCTGTAGGCATTTAATTAAACCTAGTGGAGCACACATGTGATTCCTCAATGATGAACAAAATGCCAGTGTCAGCTATCTTCACAAAGAAATGAGCAGGGTCTTCCCAAACCCCAAGTCCCATTCATTTACGACTGACTCTTCTCACTCTCTGGAGTTCTGACCCCAAGACGCCGGGGGCCTGGTAGCACAGCATTTCCTCTCCTCACGGACATTGGCCCCAGCTTCGACCTCAGTCAGTCACTTTATTACAGGCTCCAGAGGAGGAGGACAGGGAGTTGCCTCTCTCCATTACGAGGAATGTGACAAAGCCCCCACAGGTCCCCCCAATGGCCAGGGTAGCATTTTGTTGCTTTACACTGTTTGCATCTTCATCTCTAGAACCTCAGCTGCTCTCTCCCGGGTCTGTGACGGGTTAAATGACTCTGTCATTGGCTCACAGGGTATCACCGGCCCTCCTGGTCCCCCTGGCGCTGCTGGTAAAGAAGGACTCCGTGGGCCTCGGGGTGACCAAGGTCCAGTTGGCCGAACAGGAGAAACCGGCGCACATGGTCCCCCCGGCTTTGTCGGCGAGAAGGGTCCCTCTGGAGAGCCCGGTACCGCTGTAAGTGATTGCAAGCTCCTCTCTCGTAATACCTTGTATTGAATTAAAATAAAGCCTTTACACAGATCTTCAAGTGGCATCTATTTGTTGATGAGTACTGCAGGCTTTCACATAGAGCTCAGCTGAGCCAGGAAATCTGTCCGGCACATACTGAGGTGTCGGGGCTTCTGCAGTTGCTTAGAAGGCACTAGACGGGGAGGGCAATAAATGAAGGAACTCACTGTTTTATCAGAATGGCACCTCACTGGTCCTGGGATTAGAACCAGAATCCCATTGCCATGGTCATCCTATTGCACACCAATCAATCTCAGTAAGCTACCAATTTCTTAAACATGCATTGTCTGTCAATGTTACTCTGAAATGTGCCTTTCCTAGACTGGGTTCAGCTGGAGGCCAAGGTCAAAATTTGCTTCTTGGCATAGATTCTATACAAACTCTCTTGCGTCACCCCAGATGTCTTCATTAATCTCAATCACATATTTTGGCTGTTGTTCCATTGGTCTCAAGGAGGAACCAGGTACAAAGAAATATACTTGCCAAGCTGTGAACTCCTTGTCATCACTAGAGAAAAGATGTCCAAGGATATGTCCTCCTACTAGGTGGTCACCAGCCTTTTTCTAAACTGAGGATAGCGGATTCTCACAATCCTCAAGCCAACTGTATTATCACTTCGCGGCTCACCGGTGATGTGTTTTTCCTCTTGTTCAGGGCCCTCCTGGCACCGCAGGTCCTCAAGGCCTCCTTGGTGCTCCTGGCATTCTGGGGCTCCCAGGCTCTCGAGGTGAACGTGGTCTACCAGGTGTTTCTGGATCTGTGGTAAGTGTTTGACACCATTCTTCTTCTCATTAACATAATAAAAGATTTTAAAAGCTGCCACTTCAGATGTGACAGATTGATCACTGAATAACTCCACTGAAGATTTTTTATTCATGGCATTTTCTTTATACAGATCACATGTCACTTATCTAAGAAGCTTTAATACCACCTTACTTAGACACACGCTATAAAGATACAGCTTAACATTATGCAGAATGATTTTTGTTCTTTTTACATGCTTAAGAACTATATAAGCTCTAATTGCATTTACTCCTCTGCAATATGAAATGCTGGCATCATTTATCCTGTAGGCAGAATGAAATTCTGGAAGTTCTGAATCATTCCGTTAAATCTCATACATGACAGCACCTAAGAATCCTCTCATCTCCATAAACTCTCTCAACTTTATGAATTCATTTCATTTGGGACAGCAGATGCAGTTAGGCTTACCTAGTACAGAGCGACGTTCCAAAATTACAGAAAGCCGGCCATCCGAGTGTGTAGGATGAGGGCGAGGATAACACGAATGGGGCTTCTGGCTGTTCTGTGGCCCGTGCCTCCCCCCCTCCCCCCCCCACTGCACTTTCTCTTTTCAAACTGGAATCTCCTAGCCGGGGTTGTGTTGGGAGGGTGAGACTTGCACTCGATCCAATGAGAGGAATGTTTCCTCTTCTCCGCGTCCAGGGTGAACACGGACCTCTCGGCATCGCTGGCCCACCTGGGGCTCGTGGGCCCCCCGGGGCTGTGGGCGCACCGGGAGTGAACGGCGCTCCTGGCGAAGCTGGTCGTGATGTGAGTCTGACGTGTGGTTTGTAGAAGCAAACTGTAGTCCATTGTGCGTGACTTCATGTCCTCAGCTGAGTTCCTCCTGTTCCAAGTCTCTGAACAAGATGGTCTGTTTCCCCATAATATCTATGGGTCTTGACCACTCCTGCTATTGAAAATGTGAAAAATTACTTGGGCTGGGGGGTGGGGGGTGGGGGGATGGCTCTTTAAATGGTATACTTCAGATTTGGCCAAAATACTAAAAACATCTCTAAGAAAACTAGGCCGGCAAGTTCTAACTGGCCTGTTTGATGGTCTGACTGGGGGTTCACTGTGGAGTACGGGGAGGGATGAAGACAGAGGAGCTGAACTATAGGGGCTGGTGGGGTAAAGAGCCTCACGAAGCGCCTTAATTGGTGTGGTATCTTCACAGGGCAACCCTGGGAACGATGGCCCCCCAGGCCGCGATGGTCAACCCGGACACAAGGTCAGCACACCTCTTTGTCTTTCTCCAATTTAAAAGTGACTAAAACCCAGGCCAGGTGGATGCTCAACTTCACTTTGCCTTTGGTAGGGAGAGCGCGGTTACCCTGGCAACATTGGTCCTGTTGGCGCTGTGGGCGCACCTGGTACTCACGGCCCTGTGGGTCCCACTGGCAAACATGGAAACCGTGGTGAACCCGTAAGTTCGTAAATACCAGTCCCTTAGTGCTGTCCTCTTCCGAGGCTTCACTCTGACCTCCCCACACTCGGGCACTGGGGGATTTGGTGGGGGAGGGGCTTGGGCTTGGCTGACGAGTTTGGTTTTGCTTCTCCAATTTGCAGGGTCCTGCTGGTTCTGTGGGTCCAGTTGGTGCTGCTGGTCCAAGAGGTCCTAGTGTACGTACATGATGAAGATTTCTTCACAAATGAACATTTAAGGAAACTCTGTCCAGACCGTCCATGAATAAAATAAATAGTATATAGGCTAGACTTCATATTTTTTAAAAAATTCAGTCCATGCTGAGAATTGCTACATCTAGCTTCTAAGGCTCTTCCATTTCAAATCTCTTCTGCCTGTTTGTATTAAATAATCACCAAAATCTAGCCACTTAACGGAGGGTTCAATGAAAGCAGATTAGGGGAGTAGATGGGTGTAACACCCACGTGGTGTTTAAACCTTTGCATGTCTTGAGTTAGCTCTGTAAACAGATAAAGCAATACTGGTGGGGAAGTGAGTGTCGTTTTCAAAGGAAGGTAAAATGCCCTGTCTGTCCTCCTTTTTCTTTACAGGGCCCACAAGGTGTTCGAGGTGATAAGGGAGAGCCTGGTGACAAGGGGCCCAGAGGTCTTCCTGGCTTAAAGGGACACAATGGACTGCAAGGTCTTCCTGGTCTCGCTGTAAGTAAAGTGTGGACATTCTGCATGTGTACAGATCCTAAATGATCTTCCTCAAATTTTCACTGCTCTTGTTCTAAAATGAACTACATCGTATTCATTTCCTATTCTCTGGCTGACTCCATCTCGCAGAGATAATGCTATTTCATCCCAACACAAAAAGGTGAGGGTTAAGGGAGATCGAAATATACATATATTAAAATCTCCTGGCAACAATGTCCTTCAACCCCACTTAAAATAAATATAATTAGAGGAATGACTAATATTACACTGCTGAAATAGCTTGTAGAAAAAAATGTAATTGAATATAATAGACATAATGGGAGAAAAGAGCCCCATTTTACATTTTCAATTTTCTCAATCTAGAGTCCATTGAAACTAAAGTTTTCCATTCAATTAAAAAAAAAAAATCTGTTTGTCGACACGTGTTCTGAAAGTGTGATTTTCCTGTCCTCTCTTTCAAGGGTCAACATGGCGATCAAGGTGCACCTGGTTCTGTGGGGCCTGCCGGTCCTAGGGTAGGTCAACCTAAGAGACCTCGGTCTCTGAAATGAGAGCTTATGGCAGGGAGGGAGCCCCAGGCCCCTCCTTCCTTGTGGGGTTTTTACTGACTCCCTCAGACTTGGTGTCCTCCTTCCCCAGGGCCCTGCTGGTCCTTCCGGCCCTGCTGGCAAGGACGGTCGCACTGGACATCCCGGGACAGTCGGCCCTGCTGGCGTCCGTGGCTCTCAGGGGAGCCAAGGTCCTGCTGTAAGTATCGTTCCGGGAAATAATGTTCTCCTCAGACGAACCCAAGATGGCTGTGACAACACGCTCAAGGAGTTCCCCACTTCCATATGTTAGCTCTAAACCGTGTAAAGATGGTATGGAAGGAGCTGTTTCAGCCCATCCCCACCAGCATGCCTGGGATCAAGTTATTCTCTTTTACTTATTAGAACGTGCTTGTAACACCCAACTGAAAATCTGCTGTCATTGACATCTCTCACTGTGACCAAATACGAAACCTCCTCTTTCTCGCTCTCACCTTTGCAGGGCCCTCCTGGTCCCCCTGGTCCTCCTGGCCCTCCCGGCCCGAGTGGTGGTGGCTATGACTTTGGTTATGAAGGGGACTTCTACAGGGCTGACCAGCCTCGCTCACCACCTTCTCTCAGACCCAAGGATTATGAAGTTGATGCTACTCTGAAATCCCTTAACAACCAGATCGAGACCCTTCTTACTCCTGAAGGCTCTAGGAAGAACCCAGCTCGCACATGCCGTGACTTGAGACTCAGCCACCCAGAGTGGAGCAGCGGTAAGTCAGGATGTCAAAGCCGGACCGGCCCTTCTCACGAGCTGGGCTTTGTAAAGTCCATTCCCATGGACGTTCAGAATGAAAAAGTTTGGGGTAAAAATTGCATTATGTGGAATCATACCTAACTAATAAAGCATTTTCTTCTCCCAGCCAGCACCCAGTCTCAGGCCTCTCTATATATTACCACGAAAAAGGCAAAAATACATATTCTCTGATTTGATTTTTTTCATGGAGGACAAGAGAGGAGGAACTGTCTCATCTTAAAAATAGCCATCCTCTTCCTATTAAATGTGGGGTAGACAATGTTACTTATGGGAATCAAAAATCTTTGTCTAGTAATTATTAGAACCTATGCTCCACTCAAGGAGAGGTTTTATGAGCTGGGTCTTGTTTCTTTTTTTTAAAGGTTACTACTGGATTGACCCTAACCAAGGATGCACTATGGATGCTATCAAAGTATACTGTGATTTCTCTACTGGCGAAACCTGCATCCGGGCTCAACCTGAAAACATCCCAGCCAAGAACTGGTACAGAAATTCCAAGGTCAAGAAGCACATCTGGTTAGGAGAAACTATCAATGGTGGTACCCAGGTGAGGAATCCTACAAACATCCCTTCTCCTACTAAATAATATTAAGATAGTTTGCTTTTTAATGATCTGCATTTTAATCCTTTACCAAAATGGGATTATTAAAAAGAACCTCTTTTCTCGGGTTTCGGTTCTATCCTGGACTGCATATTAAAGCTGGAGTGATTGGACATATCCATACCATCTAAAGTTATTATTCAAATCTGACTTAACTGATAATCACTGGAGAAACTAATGCCCTTTAGCATGAGGACATGCCGGCCAGCACCTAGCCCTGTGCCCATGCATATGTATTCTCAGGACATGTGCTTTTCTGAATTTTTAATCAAATCTCTTCACCAACTTTATTGAATGCCTACTGGTGGGAATCACAGAAAAAGAAAGAGGTGTGACCCTGTCTCCTTGCTCTCTTATTCTAAAGAAGAAACATACACGTAAAGGCTTATCTAAAACAGGTACCTTTTTGAGATGAGATGATCTTGCCTCAGCCTGGCAGTTCCTAGGTGCCTTCTAGGTAACTAATATTGCACAGACAAGTGAATTGAGTTTCCTGTAAAAGTACCTTTTTCCCCAAGGTTCAGATCTGAGTCCATCATTCCTCCCTAAGTCAGCCTTTCCCCGCCCCCCTCTTTTTTGACTTAGTATTTCAGTCCCTCTCCACTTAACTAGCATTTCTACCTTATTCTCTGTAGTTTGAATATAATGCTGAAGGAGTGACCACCAAGGAAATGGCCACTCAACTCGCCTTCATGCGCCTGCTGGCCAACCATGCCTCTCAAAACATCACCTACCACTGCAAGAACAGCATTGCCTACCTGGATGAGGAGACTGGCAACCTGAAGAAGGCTGTCATTCTGCAAGGCTCCAATGATGTTGAACTGGTTGCCGAGGGCAACAGCAGGTTCACCTACACTGTTCTTGTAGACGGCTGCTCTGTAAGTAATAGGGAAATTTGGGGAAAGTGGGGTTGGAGTTCTAGCTTAGACCCATTGAATGAACAGGTGAAGGAGAGACCTACCTACCTTAAATTCAGATGGCAAATCTTGAGGATTCTTATCAGATCTTGCCTTCGGAAATTCTCTGAAGTGCTGAAATACATACCATGTCCGTGCATTAGCTGTTTTTCTTTAAACATGAGTTTGTTAAATGATGATGTCTGCCTATAACTTAAAAGTACTTGAGATTAAAAGGTCCCAAGGTATAATTTATAGCTATATGTACCTTATTTGACTTATTAGTATGGTCTGCATGTAATTTTTCTCTACAATATGCTATACATTGAAGAAAAATTAAAATTTACAGCATACCCACCCAGCTCTCCCTACTGACACACACATATCCCAAAAATGATATTGTAGCAATAAACCACTTGGAATATGTATTGAAATTTTCTTTTAAAAAATTAGACTGGTAGGAAATCTCTCTCCCTAAAAACACCCCCTAATGCTTCTGTTTCAAAGATAAACATGTTGATCTGGGACACACCTCAGAATGAACAGGCCCAAAAGTAGTTCTTAACTACCGAAGGTTCTGATGATAATGTTAGATTTAGAAATAAATAGTGCTGCTTTATGTATATATATATATATTTTTTTTTTTTTTTCTTTTTTAAACAGAAAAAGACGAATGAATGGAGAAAGACAATCATTGAATACAAAACAAATAAGGCATCCCGCCTGCCTATCCTTGATATTGCACCTTTGGACATCGGTGATGCTGACCAAGAATTCAGGGTGGACATTGGCCCAGTCTGTTTCAAATAAATGAACTCAACCTAAATTAAAAAAAGAAAAGAAATCTGAAAAAACTTTCTCTCTTTGCCATTTCTTTTTCTTCTTTTTTAACTGAGAGCTGAGTCCTTCCATTTCCTCTGCACATCTACTTGCTTAAATTGTGGGCAAAAGAGAAGTAGAAGGATTGATCAGAGCACAGTGCAATACGATTTCATTCATTCCCTTCCCCCCCCACCCCCCCAAAAAAAATTTTGGATTTTTTTTTTCAACACTCTTACACGTATTGTGGAAAATGTCAACCTTTGTAAGAAAACCAAAATAAAAATTGAAAAATAAAAACCATGAACATTTGCACCACTTGTGGCTTTTGAATATCTTCTGCAGAGGGAAGTTTAAAACCCAAACTTCCAAAGGTTTAAAACTACCTCAAAACACTTTCCTGTGAGTGTGATCCACATCATTAGGTGCTGACCTAGACAGAGATGAGCTGAGGTACTTGTTTTGTTTTGTTCAGAATACAAAGGTGCTAATAGTATTTCAGATACTTGAAGACCCTTGATGGTGCTAGAAGAATTTGAGAAGAAATAATCCTCTGTAATGAGTTGTATTGTGTATTCTTTTTTCATTTGATTTAGCATCAGCATTTTACATCTTATTCCCAAATAAAAGTATGCAGATCACTTGCCCAACCTTGTCCTCTTCTTTAAATTCAGCATTTCTTTGCCAGTCTCATTTTCATCCTCTCCCGTGGTACCAAAAAGAAGCCTTGTTTCTTGGACAAGCAGAAAAATTAAATTGTACCTATTTTGTATATGTGAGATGTTTAAATAAATTGTGAAAAAAATGAAATAAAGCATGTTTGGTTTTCCAAAAGAAAATATCGAGTAGAATTCCTTGCTTTGATGCTCTTCGCAATATAAATATGGATTATAGCATCTCTACCAGCCATTAGACTGAGCGTTTCTCATTAGATGGAAACTATGCAAAAAAGGCAATTTGGTCTAGTAGAAAGAGCAGAGAACAAGGACCCAGGAGATCTGAGCTCCAATTCTGACTGCTCCTTGTGGCTGAGTGACCTTGAGCACTTCACCTTTCTGTGTTTAACTTCCCTATCTATACTATGGTTGGCGGGGGTGGGGGGGGCAGATTCCTTCTCTGAACTATAAAACATTTGCCCTACTCAAAATACATAAGACTTAAACAAATGGTATTGTAGACCTAAGTTTACTCTAAGCGGAGATCCACAGAACCTTCTGGTTTATTATCTATTAAGCACTTTGAAACAGTGGCTGAAAGTTGGTCTATGTACAATTAATACTATTAACTAAAACAGTTTCAAATATTCAGTAAAAATGCCACACACTTAAATCTGATGCAACTGAGTACAATGCCTGTTAGGAGGTAATGTGTGTGCTGTCAGTCAGCACAGACAGCTGTGGGTAATAGTACCATGAACACCTCCCTGCCAAATCAAGTTCATTTTCCTCCCCTGCACCTTTCAATGACATCTTTAATACACTTAAACATAGTAATGTGTCAAGTAAAATGTTAAGATTCATTTAGAGCTTATTTCCTGTTGCAGAACATAATTGTGATTGTAATATTTGCCTCCTGAAATAAGTCATCTCAAGATTCAATTAGTTTTAAAAGCAAAAAACTGAACATGATGAAAATCTAACATCAGCTCTAAAAAGTCAGCAAGGTCTATTAACCAAACGGTAACTTCAAATTACGGCCCATCCACCACCTGCATCAGAACACAGGGATGCTTTTTAAAATGCAGATTCCCAGTCCTCAACCACCAAATTAAGATTTAGTAAGGAATCAGTATTCTTAAGCACCTTGCAAAATTGTGTTGTGCATCTACTGGGAAACCACTGGATACGGTGATTTCCACAGCCCTTCGAAGTTCTCACATTTTGTATCTGGCAAGAATGAAGCAATATACCTACCAAATGACACAAAGAAAACGAAACCCCTGTAATCAGAATACGAGTGCTCCTGACAAATTAACTGAAATGGCCAGCGCAAACTTACATGATAGCCAGTTAGAAATCGCTGGGTTTCTTCAATATGTTATGCCCTCAGGTCCACAGTCCAAGAAAGTTGGCTTAAAGAAGGCAAAAATGAAGGAGGAAGAAAACATTTCCTGAGTACCAGCTGAGAGCCAAATACTATGCTAGATGTTAATAAAATGCTCTTTGTCAAACTGAATCCAAATAGGCAGATTTCTTAAGCCAACAGGCATTAATAATCATTTAATCAGGAGTGTGGGATTACAGGAAAATAGTTCAAAAAACAATGGTATATCTGATAAATAACAATGAGGAAATAAATGATGGTATATCCAATCAATACTAATGAGGAATGAATAATGGTAATATCTAATAGACAACAACAGGAAGAGTGAAAAATATTATTTTGATATCCCAATAACATTTATGAGGATGATTAAACAAAAAAAAAAGCTTAGAATGGAATGTTATAATCTTTAAAATATCACATTCAAGTATACTGTTATTAGAAATCTATCAAACATACGGATCAAAATGCTAAGAGTAGGTGCATTCATGGAGTAATGATAGGAGTGACTTTTATGTCTAAATTTTCCAAATTTGCTGTAATGTAGTTATATCACCTTTATCATTTACAACAAATTTACCCTTAAAATATTATGAAAAGAAGTAAGCAGCAAGCAAGTGAAAACAATCCTGGGTGAGGAGTGGCCATCTCCAGGGCAAGAGCAGTCCACCTCCCACCCACTTCTCTTCTGAAAGAGAAGGAAAAGCCCAGCCTCAGAGTCATCACTCACTGTGACCCGGCCACACTGGGGGGCCCCAGGGAGGGGTGCACAAAGCCATACATACCAGGCGGCAGCATCCTCAGGGGGTTCCACAGTTCGGCTGCAGAGAGAGAATAAAACAATGTGTGAACACAGTATTAAACAAAGTGTCCTCTGAGGATAGTGGAGGACACTATTAATTAATGAGAGGGAATCGCAGAAAATTAATCTTAGCTTCACACAGCAACAGTGACATTTGGGTTTAGTTGGCCAGCTTTTGCCAGAGATCTCATTCCACTTTCAAAGCCTCTATCTGGCCAGAGGTTTCTTCTCTGGAAGCCACATACTAGAACTGTCTGGTACTTACCAAGCCAGGAGGTCCACTGTGAGTGTTCCCGGGGCCTGAGCCGAGTACTGAAGGCTTGACCCTTGCATGACCAGGCCCCCCCTCCCCCGCCCTTTAGAGGCTAATCATTGGGCCCGAGGGACCCTCCTCACAGTATTTCCTGACCCTTGGTCCTATGAAGGTCAGCCGCCTCTAACCCATGCCAGTCTGAGAGGGAAGAAGATTGCATATGAGAAAAGGAAGGAGCAGGTAGCCAAGATTGGGGGACGAGACATTAATCAAGTCTGGTAAAAAGGGTCATTTAAAATTCTAAAATCAATACAGCTAATGCACTGGCAAAGAGCAAGGACACCTGACCAATGCAGAACACATTTATTATCTTTAATGCCAAAATACTGTTTTCTGCTATTCCACTTAATAGCACTGAAAAAGAAGTTCAGAAATTGGATTATATATAAGAGAAGCTGGAAATGTCGTTTTGGGTCAGAACAACAATCCATCTAGGTGAGTACTTTGCCTTTGACAGTGGCACCAAGGGAAATTTGGGAGAAAGAGTGGTTGGCACTTCCTGAGAAACCAGCCTCAAAACTCCCATTTAATAACCCACTGTAAATCTTTTTTGTACATAGATGTATCTAAACCCTTCCAGAGCCCTCTATCTGTTTTGAAATATGTTGGTATTACAGTACCAACAGGAGAGAGCTAATGCTGAATTGTTAGCTCGGCTTCCTGGCCCTCTGATCAAGCAGCTAAAATATGCTTTCTATCCCTGTGCCTGGGTCAGCCAGGGATTCAACAACTCAGTGTCCGCAGGGGGCACCAGTAACTGCAGCACTAGGGCCACCGACAGCCCATAATGATCGACTTATCCCTGCTGCTGGGTGAAATAAGCACATAATTTGTGGTCAGCCGCCGAGGTTATGTGCACCAGCTCCGCCACCGATTGGCCAAGGGCACTTGGGAAAGTCTCTTAAGTTCTCTAAGAATTTGGTTAACATACCTGCTCTCCCTAGTCCACGGAACTGCCAGGAGGACCGAATGGGGCAGACGCGAATGCGCCTCATGAAGTGAGGGCAAACGTTACGTGCCATCATTAGGTCCAAAATTTCCAGTCACCCGTTGTCCCCTCTTGAGTTAATCTATCCCTGGCCCTCCAATGTAGGGAGAGCAGAGCCTAGATTTTAAATTCAATTAGCACCTCTCTTTAAATTGGTAATTGATCCATTTTGAGTCATGCCTCCCCGTCAGTAAAAAATGTGAGCCCTTATAATGAATTTTGTTAATCAATTTATATATAAATGTTATGCGCGTACTATGTACTATGGTACTAATGTATGATGTGCAATGTAAAACCTACATGGAAAAGAAAAGCCTTTAAAAGAGAGAAAATAAATACAAATAGAAAATTCCATACTCCAGTGGATTGTGTTACACACCCCTGGGATGCATGCACATTCCCACCCTCTATTGGAGAGACTAGTGCCCTAAACAAGGATTTACAATGGGCTTCAGGGGAGGGCCGAACATCAGTGAAGTCCTGAAATAGAGTGCTAAATTTTGTGCGTATGTGCATTTTTCTCGGGGGGAGGATTCACAACTTTCTTCAGATACTTCAAAAGGAAGGCTCATGCCCCAAAATCATGTTATGACCTACACACAAAGGCAGTATTCCTTATTTAATAAACCCTGGGCTTTCCTGAACTATGACTTTCATGTCTCATCTTGGGTCTCACACCCGGAACATGCTGCTTCTCCTGTCCTAAGGCCTGAGAGAACCAACCAGCCCTGACCCACATTAAACTTGAGGTTTATCTCTTTCATTCTTCCACTTTCCTGCCCTAGCCCTCTCGCCTGTGTTTTAACAAGGCTTGGCAGATGCTTTAGGACCCAGAGTTGGACTTTCCGATATCAAAGTGCACCTGTCCACAAACAAATAAGAAACAAACAAATTCAGTAATGGAGACTGATTAATGAGTTATTCTTTTTAGGTAAAACATGCATATGTTAATTTTTTAAAAGAAGTTTAACCTAAAAGAGATTGCAATTCCTGGTACTATAAAAGACTGTAAGGATAATAATTGGAACATGTTCTTCAGGGACCTTCAAATCATCCCAGAACCAAGTGTCTCCTCCTCATCTGACTCTTCCCAAACAGAGCTATTATTCTGAGCCCAAGCTATAAGAATAATTTTGGCCAGAATTAACAATCCTCATGGATTCTAGAAAGGTATCCTTAAAATTGCAATTCATTACATATTTAAAGAAATTCACAAACACAAAATGCCGCTGAAGTGAAATTTTTCTAGTGCAGCAGTGCTCTTGGTGCCCAATGACTTAATTAACCGTCAACAGCATGGGGGGAAAAAAGCAGAAACAATTTTTTTAATGGAATCTATTAATGCCAGGCAGAATAAGAACACCTACTCATAAACCACCGTGCTGAGTAGATGGCCTTTCTCTCCCCACGGGATGTCACTTTGAGTTCACTGCTCCCCCTGCTGACTGGATAATAGAACACCCCCGACTTTGAACACAGCCACATGCACACCATCAGAGAATGAAAACTCAGATTTCAGAGGAGAAAATGGAACAGCCTCCTGTGCTTATTTCCTGTCTGCCCCAGACACACAGCCTTCTCTCCAGCTTCCATGGCAGCCTACCTTCCCGTCCTCAATGCTCCCTTTTTTTCCCCTTACCCTTTTAAATCTGTCCTTAATATCTCTCCCATGGAGCCGGTAAAATGGAAGTCACAGGAGGCAAACTAAGTTCAAAAGGAGAACGGGAGAATGGCCTTTTGGGCCAGGAGAGATGCCCAATGCTACAAACGTTGCCCCACAACGCAGTGACTAGCTTCAGGAGTGAAGCAAGGGGTCTTAGGGATTATAGAGAACAGACACAAGAGGATGTGACAGAAAGCAGAAGGGCTCAGGAGGCAGAGCTGTCTGCACATGAGCCCTGTCTCCACCATTTCCTCCCCTGCAAGATGGGGATAACGATGAACTGCCCACCGGACGGCAGGGATCAGGAACGGGAGGGCTGCTGGAGAGTGAGCACGCGGTACCACTGTCCACGGCGGCCCCGGGCCCCGCAAGGCTGCACCTTCCCGAAGCCCAGAACTCCACCCTTCCCCTTCCCAGAGTGCTGGCTTCTCGGATGGCCGCCTAGACCGAGAGCACATCTACAATTCAATGACACTTCAATCTCTCCTACTACAAATGGATTCCAGCAAACTTCCAAACCCTCACAATTCTGGTGAATCCTTCTCCACGAGCCAATAAAAAAGTACCAAGCTTTCATTAGAAGCTTGAAAATCTCAATTTTTTTACAAAGAAAAAAACAATCCCACCTCAACAGTAAAAACAAAAAGGTAAAACTTCTGAAAAAAAAAATTTTTTTTTTTTATTCAACTAGGCGCTGCCATATGCCATTAGGTTCATCCGATTTGGGAGACAAAGCTCTCTGAGCTGAGACAACAGCCCTTCGCTTACTTGGAAGCCAGTTCTTGTACACAAATGGACTATAACTCATACATACATGTTGAATTAGCCAAACTCCTGACACTTAATTTTCACAATTTGAGTTTCTAAAACTTTGTCTCTGGCAGCAGAAATTCTAACTCAAAGGTTATCAGCACAAGAAATGATCATAATTATTAAATTCATGTCCTTGGGGAAATTTCTTAGCCTATATGAATTTACTCAAGGGCTTCGAACATCATTAAATCACCTATTATTGCCAGTGCTTTGAATGTCTATATGAGTATTATTATAAGTGGAACCACTTCAAAGAAGCTGGATTATAGTCATTTCCAACATGGTTTTTCTATCACTGATTATAGGTCTCCTCTTCCTTATAATACAAAAATCTCAAAAATTTTTTTAAACCTTATCAGTCAGTGTCACTAAATTAAAGTTTCTATCGACTGCTTTGCTCATCATGATATGTTCCTAATCAAAAGAATTAAAAAAGACTTTCCTCAGATAACATCTAGAAAATTGCCCATTTAACCATTTCTCTGGGTTTATTCATAATGAATATTTACTTCTCATTAAATATTAAAATATAGTAAACTTACAGTCAATGTGAAGCTCCGTGTGTATTCTTAGATTTTCTTCAACTAAAATATCACAATAAACACTCACCTTGTCACCATAAATTATAAAAAGAGCCTTGCTTTTCTTCTCCCAAGCTTGGGAGGGCTATCTATCAAACAGAGTATAAAGTCCACTAAATCCTTTGAACCTCTAAAGAGAGAAAGACAAATCAATGCCAAAAATGATGTGCCTTCTCACCAATACACAAATTAAACTGTGTATTTTGTAAGATTTATAAGGTAAGTGGGCTTCTTTTTATTATCACTTTTGTTAGGTATCTGTCAAGTGAGTCTAATTCAGTAAAATAGATTGATACATTGGGAAAAATCTCTAGTCTCCATTCTAGGTTGGGGGGAAAAACCATGCAGACAGTTTAATCACCCTATACCACTCATATTATGATTTAATTGGTCCGAAATATTGTTTTAAAATTCCCTTGGTGATTGTAATATGCAGCCAGTGCTGAGGAAAATTGTACTTGGCTAATGCCACAGGGTTCTGAAACGCTCCCTTAAGATCACTGGTAAAGTTGGAAATAGGTGCAAACGTGCCTTTTTCTAGGAAGATGGTGTGCAATACTTAAAGTTTTTCCAGAGCCCATACAGTATCGACCTAACCAGAATTGCTGGGGTGGAGTCAAGGTATCTTCATTTTCAATGACTACCATTGAGGTAATTCCCATGTACTCTCAAAGTTTGGGAACCACTGGTTTATTGCTGTCACCATATTACTGACATATTCTTGGATGATTCTGTGCCCCTCTCCCCAAAATGTTTAGGACCACAGCTCTAAAATCATGGGCTCTCTAAGCTGCTTTAAATGAGAACATGTAATGGCTCATTGAACCCGTGAGCAATTAATTTGGGAACAGTTGCAGTATTATAAATGTGATTACTTATTGCAAACCCAATTAATCCAGTCAGGAGGAATGTTAATTACAAAGGAGTATGGAAATTAGCATGAGTGCATGACTAAATGCCTAAATTCTGACCTATTATATTGTCTGTCTGGTAATTTACTTTAAAAATACTTCCACAGGAGGTCTCACGTATATATGTACATGTGGGTAATAAGGTAACATTAGTCCACACTCCAGGGCTGATCAGGTAACCTCCGAGATACCGTGATTAGGAAAATCCAAGCTTTAGAGGTGGCTACTGTGGTATTTCAAATGGGCATTATTGAAATCTATGTCAGGGGATATATTAATCCCCTGTACAAAGTATAAAAGATGTAAAAAATAAATTTTTATTGTTGAAATAATGGTCTTGAAGATAAATGACTAGCTAATAAATATTTAATATTAACAAAATTTGAGCTAAGCTTGCTCTACTGGTAGCCTGCCACTAATAGCAAGATTGACAAGAAAAGACAGATAGTCCAATTGATCTCCAACCACTAAAAGCTACCAATATTTTCCCAAAACTCTTGAATCACTAAGTTGGTTTAGAGCAGGTCACAAAATGACTCAAAAAAAAATTTTTTTTTGAGAAATGGCAGGAGAAATGGCCAAGAAAATAACAGGCAAAGCAAAACTGTATTTAATTGATTTTAAAAAAAATTGCATACAATAACCGTATTTCTCTTATAAGCAATGGAATATCAATCAAAACAAATCCAGACAGAGTAGAAAGCAATTGGGATGGCTTCCAACGCTCCCAAGAAATGATCTCTCCTAATTTGGGAACAGCCAAGATTTACTAGGCTTATGCTTTTACGGCCCTTTCCCCTTCCATAACTGAAAAAAATAGAGGCAGAGCCTTAGCCAACTGGGCCATTTGACTCTTCTTTCCAGAGAATTTAAAACTTGGAGTGGAGAATGACAGAGACTGGGAGCCACTGAAGTTGAGGCATGCTAATGACAGTACTCTAGGAGTGGCCATAAACTTCTGCTGATGAGGTCCTAGAACAGTAGTAGGTTTTGGGTTGTGCTTTGAATTATGAAATAATCCAGTATCCTTCCACTATCTATTTTGCTTAAGTTAGAGAAAAGTTGATTTCTACTACAAAAAAACAAAATTTTTTAACTCATATACCTAGTAAACAGGATACAGAGTGAACAGCAGAAACAGAGGACTATAGGGTGATCTTAGAGTAAATAGATACTTAAAGTTAGTAGAAACAAGAACCAAAATTTTGAATGGCCTAAAAAAAAAAAAAGCCAGAGAAAGAATATTGCAGGGAGACAATTCCGCAAAGTATCTTGCCAACAAAGGTACTGATAACATTTGTTCTGGACTATCTTTTCAAGGATGTTTGTATAGTGATAGTGAATAGCCCCGAAAGAGGGAGACAGTGTCTCCTTCCAGAGTGGAGAACAGGTTACTGTCCAATATAATAAAGATAATGTTTCCCTACAGGGCAAATATCTGACAGGTTTGCTTGCAGCCCACTGTAAAACATTTGGGTTCCCTATGCTTTGTGTTCCTCTCTTGTGACACGTCCAGCTGGGTTGCTCTGCACTGCCCCATAGGCCTTGGGGGCAAGGGAAGCAAAGCCAGCATAAAGCTTCTGTTGCTTGCCTCACTGCGAGTAATAACTCCCTTGTCTCTGACCTAGAAGTCACATGTCTTCTGCCAGCATCTGTTACACTGTGGCCGGCTAACATCTCAGCTTTAAAGCAGAGAAAATTTCAGACCCTCCACAGTTCTTGACAAACATTTTGAAGAAAAATACATATCAGAATGGAGCTGCCTCGGATCTGTATTCCTGTCTTTCAAGTTGCCTAGCAACTAGTTGGTCGCCATTGATCTGACACTGCAGTAACGAAAGATCACGCTATGTAGAAAAGTGTGATTGAACTACATGCTTCTAGATCACAGAGATTGTCTGATTCGTCTCCGTATCTCCTTTATCACTTAGCCCAATACCTAATATAGACTGTATGTTACATGATTTTATGTTGAACAAATTGTTAAATCAAAGAAATAACTATAAAAATGAGTCTGCTGGGATACGTATGGAATTCTACCTGAGATAGTTTTAAATCTGTAGCATAAGTACGTTCCCTCAGAATCATTCTGTTTCTTCAAGTTCACTTAATTGTGAATAATAGAGATGACTCAGGGAAGCTCATGCAGCAGGGACATACTTAAGAGTGGGAAAGGTAAACAGCTTTGCTAAAACCGGAGCTGGAATGTGCCTCTCTATTTAAGGTGGCTTTAGAGATCTCAGAAGCAGGAATTTGTGACTCTTTTCTCTGCAGCTCTACCACTAATCTGGTTCATTCATATTCCGCATGTTTGTCTTTTTTTTTTTTTTTTACTTGCTATCCTAATTCCTTAGGAAGAGATTTCAGTGCAGTTCATAAATCCCTTGGCAGCCTATTAACTGATGACCTTTGAGTAGACATCCCATCAACTGTAATCATTAAAGTCATGTGGTATATAACACCTGGCCACCTAGGCATCAGAAGCCTCAGGTGGGGCTATTTTTCAAGGGGGTGAGGGCATGAAAGGCCATAAGCAACATCTCTATTTGGAGGTATGCAGCCTATCTATCCTCTCACTCTCTGCCTGTCACTTCTTCCTCCTGAAAAATGTGTATCTTATTTCACGTGGTTTGAGTAGTTTGTCTTTAGATAAGAACGTAAAACACAAAAAAGTTCTTAGACATTAATTAAAAAAACACATACTTGCACCAAAAAAAACTTGGGTGGTGGGGAGACAAAGAACATGAATTCTGAAAAAAAAAAGAAAAAGAAAGAAAGAAAGAAAGAAAGAAAGAAAGAAAGAAAGAAAGAAAGAAAGAAAGAAAGAAAGAAAGAGAAAGAAAGAAAGAAGTCACTAAATATACAAAAAATATGTTCAACTTGTCTAATAAAGACACAAAAAGTACGATCTTAACTGGTCTATTGCTATCCTTCTTTTAAAAATAATAGTGTTTTAGTCAAAATATCAGTCTCATGTATAGCTGGCATGCGTATAAATCAGTACGAAATTTCTGGGGAGCAATTTATCAGTATGTACCGAAAGCCTCAAAAATATTTTTACACTTTTGAGCAGTTATTATTCCACACCCTGGAATGTATCCTAGGGAATGAATCCTTAATTTTTCCAAAGACTTTTGAACTAGCAGAGTTTGTATGAAGAGTGAGACTCTAGTCTTCCCTCCCCTGCCCAAGTCAGAACACATGGCTGTCCTGTCGTGTAGCCACCCAGAGCAACCTGAGCTGGGAGAGGGAGAGCTATGCTGGAATGAAAGACAAGCCCATGAATCACAGAAGTCTTCTAACTTTGAGAAATGCCGCGGCTATTTGCAGCATGAAGCTGACAGAAGGAACCAGAACCCTGGAGCTCTCAAAAAAGCCACAGCCAATCCACCCTTTGAACTGGCTCGCTTGCCTAAGTGCGAATCCAACCCTCCTGAACAGGAGGGGTCATGGTAAGGAGCCTCCAAGAAACACCAAAAGGTACTCAAAAATATGTCTGACTGCCTCCTCTTTGACTGAAGTCAACCCTCAGTTGGTTATTGTGCAATCCCATTCTCCCGCCTCCCGTATCTTATCAGCATGAACGTGACAGAAGTGCCTGAAGGAAAGACACTACAACAGCAGGAAGTACCGGCGCAAAGACAAATCACTCGTATCGTATCTCAGGCGCAACAGTTGTCGTAGCCTCATTTATAGCAAAAGATTGGACATTAACCAAATGTCTAATAATAGTGGATTGGTTAGAGGAGGTATGGCACATCCATACGATGGATCGCAATACGGTTATTAGGAACGTTCTCAAAGAATACTTAGTGACATGGGGGGATTAATAACTATACACTAAAATAAACAAGTAGATTACAGTGAAGTTGCCTCTCATGCAGGAGATAGGTTTTTAAATCAGGATGAAAAAGATCACCTATAGTTAACATTACCCTTGAAAATCTCCAGGTTGGATAGCAAATAACCATAACTTCACCATAGTTTTTCTTTTTAGCATTAGAATAGGTAACTGTCTGTGCCTGAGCACCAAAGCAGCTGGCCCGAGTTGAGACCATGTTGTAGGAAAAATATGTATTTTTACCATTGGAGTCACGATCACTGCTGCAAGATGCACATACCGTAAAAGATACACAGGAATTGAGACACAGAGACTGAGGAAACAGTAAATTCCTATCACCCATCTGGTGCTTATTCTGGGACATATACTTGTGAACAAAATGAAGGGGAATATTTTTTCAATCTATTTAAATTGTTGTCCTCTCGCACACACACACACAGAGTAAAACTCACATAAGTTAAATGTGTGTAGTGATTATCTGTATAAATCATCATCTACAAGTCCAAGTCTGCGTTAAAATTTTCATTTTAGGGGCGCCTGGGTGGCTCAGTCGTTAGGCGTCTGCCTTCAGCTCAGGTCATGATCCCAGGGTCCTGGGATCGAGCCCCGCATCGGGCTCCCTGCTCAGTGGGAAGCCTGCTTCTCCCTCTCCTACTCCCCCTGCTTGTGTTCCCTCTCTCGCTGTGTCTCTCTGTCAAATAAATAAAATCTTTAACAAAAATAAAATAAAATAAAATTTTCATTTTATACAGATATGCATACAAGCTCCAGAAAGAGTATATGCAAAAATTTAACAGCCATCATCTCTAATGAGATTATGGGTATTGTGGGGAGTTTTCGCCTCTTATTTTTCTGTATTTAAAAAAAGTTTTTTAAATGAACATTTATTGCTTTATCAGAAAAAATAGTGACTGTTTCTAACTGGCACTCACAAAACATAGATGATATCTTTAAAACCAAGCCTTATTTGATTATAAATTCTTAGAAATATATAGTATTTGCTGTGCAACCTATATATCGAAAGAACAAGCACTTGGTTAAACAAACTGCTGCTAAACACAACAGAAACATGAGAACATACGTATAGTGCAGGAAGTCTCAATCAACAGAATTCTATTAGTCTACCTCGGTCAAAGCAGTGTTATTAGGGACTATTTAACAGGACACAGAAACAGCCTCCTTATTTTGAACTGGACATTAAACTGTACTTGTCAAAAGAAAAAAGGTTCTATCTAGATATGGATTATGTAAATATACAGAGTCTATAGTAAATTACGTTAGGAGATGCCTTCTGAGCTTCGCTGAATTCCTACCCTTTATGCACTTGCCTAAAATTTCATTAAAATACCTATTACAGCCATACACTCTCAGCTCCATTCATAAAAAATGCATAGACGCATTCATGTAATGAAGGAAATTTCTCACGGAAACACATATATCACTCTGGTAAGTCTGTTTTAGTGATTGGAAAAAATAAATGTCTCATATGAGAAGGATTTTAAAGACAGGTCAGTTAAAATAGTTCTCTGATTGTGCAAAATTACTGGTGGTTGATCCATTGTGTCAGATGTGAAATGAGATTAAACTGTAAGAGTCAGTTTTAAATTCTCAGCATTAAATTGAATTAATAAATTGAGCAAAGACATGGTTCAAGTAGGATTGAAAGGTTCTGCTAAAACGAGACTGTTTAGATCCATTAGCAACACAGCTACAAAGAAAGAATATCTTATCAGAAAGGAGTGTAGGCTGTGGAAAATTAATAGAGAGTGCTAGACCCAATCTTGGTGTAGAATTACATGGAAGGGATTAGGAAGTGAGGGGAAGGTAATTAAGTAGAAAGAACAGCCGGAAAGAACTGAAAAGCGAAAGATCAGATGGTCTGAGGTTGAGCCCCTCACCATCTGTTGGCAATCATCAAAATTTATTTGATCTTATTGTGTATTTACTTTGTAAAAGGGGGAAAAAAAACTCATTCTAATGAATGAATAGGTGGGATACAAGGTGAATGCCCATTATAACAGAGCTCATTATTGCTGGGAGCAGAATCATTGCCGTTGCAACATAACAAATACAATTAATGCAATCTAATTGTTCCATCTTTGTTCATGTCTCTGCCATCAGATTCATAAAAAGGTTCTTATGCTTTCCTGGCCTTGTGTGATTTAGTTGGAGGGTTTTGTCTGTAATTTTACTGTCATTGTTTATTGTATGTCTGTCTATACAATTTGCTCTTGTAAAATTTCTGAGCGACTGCATGTATCCATTAGCAAAGTAGGTCAACCAGCCACTTATGTTTCCCCCTTCTAATCTCCATCAGCACCTGTGATTTCAGTATCAGTTAACGGTGTTAACTATCCACCCAGTTATACAAAGAAGAAAACTCAATTCTTTCCTCGACTTTACCTCTGGCCCCCATATTCACTCAACTACCAGATCCTTCTGAATGTTTTTCCTACATGCTTTCCTTTTCAAATATTTTGGTGCTTCCTCCCATCTTTTCCCCCCTGTACTACAACTTCAGGCTTTCATGGTCTTTCACCTTAACTGCTACCTGCCTCTCTTCCTGTCCCCCTCAAATCCATCTGCCATCACACAGAGAAAACACAAATCTGACCTTTCAATCTCCTGTTAAAAGATTTCCGTTTCCACATCGCTTACAGGATAAAGTCAAAAGGCATCTGTGTGGTATATGAAACCCTTCACTACGGTGTCCCCTGACAATTTCACCTCTCTAGCTCTGCTCTCCCATCTCACAGTTTATACCCTTCAGCAAAACCAGAGTGATTTATAAAGCAACTACTAATAAATAATTAAGCAATTTTTATTATAATCAACTCATGACATGCCTCGGGGATGAGTATTTTCCTTCATTCTTTACGCCTGTGCCATGCATTACTATTTTAAAATTAGCTGCTTGGGTTTTAGAGTGCGAGCCCTGCAAGTAAGGCAGAATGGACGACACAGCCAGCTGTCACACAGGGGCATCTGTACAAGAGGTCTCAGCACAGCTCGGCAAGACTAGCAGATACATCATTGTATCTCTGGACACATATTAGTACTGCCCACCAGTCGAGCAGTGTGCAGCTACGCAGGAGAGCTGTATATTTTCCTTTATTAAAAAATGATTGAAACAGTGTCATTCTTTGTCTAGTGTCATCTTTCACGTACCTAGCAACACACTTTTAACATGCCGGATATTTGAAAGCTTTATCAGAAAAGGCTGGCTGCCTCAAATCAAGGGTTTTATTTAATTTAGCTCTGAAGTTGCTGGAGGAAAATAAATTGATGTCAGGTTTTTAATTTTAAAGTTACATTTGCATTGCAGGTGGACTATTTAACAGTTCACATAATCAATAAAATTACTGCTGAAGCACAGGATGTGTTAATGAGAGACTCTAATATCTGAGTAAGTGGTTTCTTTCTGAAAAGTCAAATCATGTTTGTTTGCTTGTTTGTTTGTTAATCATAAGAAATCACCTTCTTTCAAGGGAAAAATAGCTAAATGTTTCCACAAGGTACTTGGCTCCTTGCGCATGATAGGGATTAACATTATCTTGGTAAGTAAAAATATTCCACCCCATTCCCCCTACCCTAGAAAAGAATGTGCAGATCCAAATTTGTGTAAACTGGCTTAAAGTGCTGATTCATTACTGTGCCAAATGCCAGTGAAGAAATATTTTTAAATGTCTTTAGTGTTCTACATATCTACAAATGGGATGAAATAAACATTAGGCTAGTTAAAAGTGACACTACATTTTTTAAACATTAAATTTTCTTTTCAGAAAGAAAAGATGAGAATTGTTTCTATTTTGTTTTTGAGCAGCAGTTTTAAACTACATATTTCAACAACTTTATTGAAGCATCATCAACACAATAAACTGCACGTTTAAAGTATAAAATTCAATGTATATACTTGATATACATGGATAGACTTTATTGTTTCTAGTTAAAAAGTCAGAAAAATAAAGAAGAAAACTATCGACTATATTCATAGTACTATAATCACCATTAAACCTTTAAAACATTGTCCTTCCAAGTTTTAAAAAATCTATTCGTGTATATGTATGAATAAAATAGATATATGCTTCTACTTCTACAAACTGGACAAACTGCATATACTGCATATACTTTCCCTCGTTTAACTATTAAGTTTTCATGACTATTTTCCATGTCTTTACCTATCTTCCTAAAGACGATTTTCAGTAAAATCAGTAGTAAAATAATTACAAAATGAATGATGAAGGAAATAATCACCTACAACCACAGAAATATAAAGTAATAACCATACAAATAATCACTATTAAACTCAATTTTAATCTACATAGATGAATTATAATGTTAGATATGTATCATATACACATATGCTTTTATTTTTATTAATTAGTAATCAAACTACATGTATTATTCTCAAGTGAATTTTAATGAGCATATTGTGTATTTATAATTTTTTGCTGCCAAAAGTTAAAAAATACAGAAATGCAGGAAGAAGGATATTATCACCAATAACTCTAGTAATACAAAAAAATCACTATTAAAACTTTGGAATAATATTTTTCTGGAGAGATATACATAAACTGCATTATTATTTAAACACTATTTGTAATCTAAATTTGATATGGGCATTTTTTTTCATGTCATTAAGTATCTTTTTAAGGAATAACTTCAAATAGTGAAGTAGCTCTATAGTTGACAACACTGGTATTTTTTAAATCTTGGCCAATTTATTGCTAAATTTTTCATTTCAAAAAAATGTGCAATCCTTTGATTAGTAATGAAATTTAACTTTTTTCAAATGCTCATAGGCCTTTTAAAAAAATATTTATTTTGTCAGTTCTATATGCTATAAATATTTTTCCCCAGCTTCTCCTTTGTTTTTACGATAATATTCTTACACAGAAGTTTTCAATATTTTCCTTCATAATTTTCTTTGCATTTTTGCTTAGCTTAAATATTCATTTCTGTATTTTAAAATTTATTTTATTTTATGGTTTTAATTTTCACATGTGGAATTTATTTGGTAAATGATGTGAGGTAACCAAGCATCCTTGCACATGAAATTGAAATGGCATCTTTATCACATAATAAATTCTTATGTATGCATTTGAATTTAAAATTTGTGCTAGTGGAGTGATGAAAGCTGCAGTTCAATCTCAGAGCTTTTGTTCCTTTTGTATCTGCTTAGTTAAATGTGGCATTGATTTAGGGTGGTGCTTTTTTTTTTTTAACACTCTATAAAGTGCTGTTATTGAAGACTTACATTTCGATTTATATACACACATACAATTATTTTTCCTCTTCAGATTTATATTTTCTGTTAGAGCAATACAAGTTTTCTACAGAAAAAAACTGTAACTAAATAAAAGTATAAAGCTACAAAAATTAGTTAAATCCTTCTTAATCTTAGTATTCAATAGCAACCACTGATAACACTTTGGCGTAATTAATTCTAAGCTTTTTTTCTTTTTCACTTCACCACTTTGTAGAGGCTACGAGAGATGTAAATAAAGGTTTCTAAATGGTTTTATAACAATGGCGTTTTATTCTTCTCATAAAGCTTTAAATTGTTTCATAATAATGAAATTCTTTATTCTTTTAATGGAGTTTGAAATATATTTTTTAAAGAACCTAAATGTATGAGCTCATACTCTGAAAACAGAAAACAAGTATGTTTTCTTACTGGTGAAAATGAAAATTCTCTATTTCACCAGCGGGTGGCAATCTCAACATACACCCAGTTTGGTGCTGTCAATGGAACCCGTTCGTGCAAAGGGGAAAACTGACCTAAAATGTCCGACAAACATAACTCCAGCAGCTGTTGTTGCCCTTCAGTTGTTGTGATTTAAAAAAGAAAACGAGAAACCTGCAGAAATAATCACAAGTGAGAACATTACACAACATGGAACAAAATTACCTTGGCTTAATGTGGGCTCGGTGAAAATAAAAGCTAGATGTTAAAATACTATTACTTAGGTGCTTCCAAAGAACATAGTGTTTTAAATATTTCCAGATAGGACTAAGAGTTTACATCAAACAAACATCCTACAGTTACACGAATTACGACTATTGCTGAAAAACAGAACAAAACAAAAAGTAATGGAGAATACTACGTGATGGGAAAACAGCAAATTTGAGTTATTGGTGAAACATCCAAACACATAGTTGAGCCACCATTAGAGTTAAAGGCAGTCAGGATGGTAGAAGGCTTATAAGGGCAGGAAAATCCCTATGGGGATGGACTTGTAAGTAATAGCCAGAAATTGCACTTATCTCCGATTTCAGAATCAAAAACGAGCAGAAAATCAAAGTACTTGGTTTTTTAAGTGCAAAATTCAATGATCCCAAACGTCAGATCACGAAAGAAAGCAGTTCTTGGTACTCTCGCTGATAGTTTTGACCAACACATTTAGATACTTAGTCTCCAAGCCAAATATAGTATATAAAATATGGCATCTTTTTTTATTTTGCAGAAAAACCATATTCTTTTTTGCATTAATAATTAAAAAAAAAAAAAAAGACTAAATAGTACAATCACTTGAGAGACAATCTTCAACATGCCAGGCAGTCTAAGATTGAGGGTAGGGCTCTGCTGCAAAGCTGTAGAGTGTGTCTCCAAACTGAGTACATGCTCTCAAAAAGACAAAGCTTTGAATCCACTCTGTCCAACCCAGTTCTCTCTTCCTGACCATGAATCCAGGCCCGTTGGCTATCTACAGTCTGTTAGTTCCAATTTCCCACCTGTTTCTACTCCAGTGCTTTAGAACCTATTGAGCCTGGGGGAGCAGGGCACAGCGAGAGTCTGACTCAGGATTCAGCAATGCTGAGGGCCCTCTGGCAAACTGGTTAGGTGCTCCCTCAGTAAAGACTGAAGAGCCTCTAGGGGCACTATTCGGGGGGGGGGGGGGCAGGGTAGGGGGAAGGACAATAAAGCTGACCTAGACCTAGAAATAAAGCCATAGCGGTTGTAAGAGTAAGGGCTTCTAAAGTGTGGTGACTCCTGATGGTAACTACCCCCAACCCAGCCTCAGGGATTTGTATTAAAAATTGACTATAAATAGAAATCTAAAAACTGCAAACCTCCTCACTAGCATCTAACACCAAAGAAAGACACATTCTCATCCCCTGCCTTATCCAGTCTTTTCAACCATTTCTCATATAATGTAAGGCTGCCAGACGCCGCCCCCCCCCACTTGCTTCTCGTTACCAGTGTCATTCTCAGGGTATAGATTACCATAATCAAACCCAGTATCCTATCAATGAGGAATAAAGCAGAGCTCCTGTAAACCGGACCCTTTTTCTGCATTAATAGAACACAATATTCCTTTAGCTTTTTCCGTACTGACTTAGAGCTTTGAATAAATATTTATCAGAGGTCAGTTTAATGTGAACAGCGCTAAAATAGGCAATCTGCTATCTTAAACACTATGTGAACCATATTCAGCACTCCAGCGGGGATTAAAGTCACCTCAATAGATGGTGATAGGTGAATTAATGCATGATCAAGTGCCAAAACGAGCATGGCAGATTCCAAGAGCTTTAGTAGTTCAGAGTCAAGGAGTAGTTATGGCAGACAGGACTTAACAGCTAACATTCACTGAGTGTTTATTCGTGCCAGGCTCTGTCCCGTGTTCTCTCAGTAGCATGATCTCATTTAATCCTCACATCAACCCTGTGAGTTAGATACTATTATTATCTCCATTTCACAAGCAAGGAAACTGAGCCTCAGAGATGTTAAATAATTGATCCAAGAGTACACATTCGTAATTGGGAAGATCTGGTTCTTGAACCTAGACAGCGTGACTCCGTTCTGCTATGCGTTCTCCCTACACAGCTGTGGCACCAGCAGTTTCTCAGTCATGCCCGAAAAATCAGAGGTGTCTCATTTAGCTTAGTTCATGGTGGCTGCTTTCTGATCTTCAGGGACTGACACTTCTAGGCTCCCTTTTTTATGTGAAACCAGGCAAACTGGACATAATGAAACAGTCTGAAGCTTTGTCACATCTGAGTCCACTGCATTCGTGAGGATCCAGCCCACGATGGCAGGCTAGGGCTCCGTGAAAATGAGCAGCATAAACATCAAAATAGCCCGTAATGAAAGACTTATGAACAGAGCTAATATTATGATCTATTTTTGATTTGGGGATAGTTAACATAGTTAATTTAAAACTATTTACATCTCTTTTCACTCAAAAAAACAAGCATGACAGAATGCATAATGTGTGCAAGGTGCCACAATAGATACTATGGGTATCCACTGCAGGGCTTTGGGAGATGTTTATGGATCTTTAGAAGCAGATATGCTTCTTAAGGTTTTTTCCTTGGGACTTAAGGTTTTAATTCTAAGCACGCAAGGCTATCGTGACAGTGGTGAGTATGGAAGATACTACATAACACCAAAGGGAAATACACCAAAAAGGAAAAAGCCTCCCCCCAACATTAATTGAGAATATTTATATTAATTGAAACCAATAACTCCAGACCTCTTATGATCATATTCTCACCCTCAGGAGGACAGTGCTGTGAATAATGATAAAGTAGAAAGAATTCCTTCCACAGTAATAAAATATTTGGTCTTTCTCTACTGTTCTGAGGGGAGGGAGCAAAACAAAACAAATTTGTCAATAAATATATGAATAATCCCTATTAGACTAATGAAAAGTGAAAAGTGATTTTATGTTCTTTGTTAAACAACTTAAACATTTACCTAGACAAGTACTATATTTAAGGAGCCAAATTCTGCCTCAAAGCGAACCAGCTGGCCATGAAATATAATCTCTCGCTGGATGGAGGATAAACAGAGTTGAGTTCTTCGTGCAGAACATGCAATGAAGATGGAAAGCACATTGCCCTGGGATTTGTCCGAGCAGGTGTCAGCAGCCTCTGTGACATGGCTGCCAAGTCTTTATTTATTCACTCTCTCACGACCTGGAAGAGGGAAGGAGCCTAGTATCTTTAAGTCATTCACACACATAGGCCCAGAAGTGGATGCACTTTGAGGCGGCTAGGTTAAATCTATAAGCAGAAACACTATGAAAAACACCTGGTCTATGTTTGCTGCTCCACTGAAAATGTGGGGATGGGGCATCTCCCCCAAAGAACCTCTCTTTCCACAATTCCAGTTACTGCTCCTAGGGCTTCTTTAGAGTCCTCAGAATTTCCTTTTATAATGCAAATACCCTTAAGAAAGACCGCACCTTATATTAGTGCAAAGCCTTAGGACCTTGAAAGACAGACACCACTCAAGCATACTTATGATCTTACCATACGAGAAGAGAACATTTCAGTTCCATGTGTTTATTTGGTTCCATTGGTGTGGGTGTGGGGGCAGAGTGACAGGGAAAGGCCAAGAGTGTTGTTGGTTATGAAAGGGAGTACTGCTTATTTTCTTGCTGTTCTGCTTGTCTGCGTTAAGATCTCTGAGGAAGGTGCAGTAGATCAGCTTTGAGGCTGGAATACCACATTACAATCATATTTTACATATATTTATGCTACTGAGTGGGTCAGTAAACAACAATAATCGAGTTCTGACCAGAAGCAGCATACTGTATTTGGGATTTATGAGAACAACAAAAAATATGGTGTGGTTTACCTCCAGTTTGCTAGCCAACAGGATTTTTGCTACTATTTACCTACTCACCAGAGACAACTGGAGCAATGTTATTAGTCTTCCAGGTCATCATGATAAATAATAAGAGTCGTAAGTGCACTTGGATCGTTAAGGAAACATTTACTTTTTTCCGTTTTATCCCTATATAATTCTTTTCTTTTCTTTTTTAGTTTAATCCTAAACAGTCTTTAGTCTATATATAAGAAGAGGGATGTTATGTACGATTGATGACAGAGAACTAATTAGAGACCTTTAAAAATCTTCATAATTAGTTCTCTGTCATCAGTCTTCCGTATCCACCCGTATCTCTAAGGTATTTTGTTGTTGGTCTTGACTACCCGATATTCATCTCCTACTTCTTTGAGTAAATTGCACAGTTTTCCTTGGCAAACTATTTATCCACCTCTCAACAACCAATCTGTATATTTGGGGTGGCATGCCATCCTGGTCCCTGGCCAATCAGAGCAACAGATTCCCCCAGGAGATTGCGTGGGGATCACATGACCCAAGTTGGTCCCATTACAATGGCTCCAGGGATTTGTGAGGAAACCCCAGAGTAGACACTCTCTCCCTTTTCCTCTGGATTTGAACGCAGGAGAAGTTAGGTCTAGAGTTACCCCGAGAATAAAGCAAGCCCAGGAGACAGCAGAATTCAGAGAAATGGCAAAAATAGGCCCTGATGATATTATTTGAGTCCTGCATCAAACCCCGAGCTGCTCTGTTCCATGAGCCAATGTGTTCTTTTTCTTAAGCTATTTGGAGTTAATCTTCCTTTCCCACACAGAGGACACCTATCTGATAGACAAATTTGGTCGCTTCTTCTTACCTTGTGACTATTGTGTCCTTTTCCCTTCTCTAATTCAGTATATCAGATCTTTAACAAAAATACCAAATCTCCTGGACTAAAGCGTATTTTTTCATACTTTATGTCCAAACAAACTCTGAGAAGTTATGATGTGGCTGGCATTGCCTGCATACTGATAAAACTTTGCTAAGGAAAAGAAGACCCTTGTATATCGAGGTGGGATCTGTTTTCGCACTGGTGTCACACATCATACAGTCGCACACTGACAAATTCAGATTCCAAATTTTCACTTAAAATGCTTTCAAAATGACCGCATTATGAAATAGCACTGAAATGAAACACTGCGATAGCAGAAGATAAAGATTACCTAGCAGAAGTCGGGCAATGCAATTAAAGGCAACAGAAATTGCCAAATCTTTTTAATAAATCATCAAACTTTCAAAGCTAGGCGAGATGGGGGCAAACGATACATGCTTATAAAGAACCATAGCCGGGCCTCCAATAGTTATCCATCAGAAATCTTTGACTGACTTTCAAGAGAGGTTATTTAAGTTCTAGAAATGCTTAATTCAATCACAGATAAAAAGAAAGTATGAGTTTAATCAAATAGGCAATGCTTACAAAATTCTAGTGCTCTCCCCTGTTATAGTACCAATGTGTCAATCCTAAACAAGTTAAAGAAGTTAGTCTCCCAGGAAGTGTTTCCAAATGACTGTCCATAGATGGAGAGAATGATTCAGAAGAGCCTTTAGACTCCAAATATATAGATTCAATCTCTATGAAGCCAAAGACATAAAAATATCATTGTTTACATAAACTAATTAACACACAGGTACTAAATTTTATTAATAGATTCTGGTTCTAAGATACAGACTAATACATACTGATATCTCTTCTTCACACATAAAACCAGAGAATAACAGAAAGAAAGGAGGGATGGAGGGAAATCTTAATAAGAAAGGAAACTCTTGGTGGGTGTACCTGTGAGGTATCACGGAAAGAAAGACTGGCAGCCATAGCAATGAGCCACAATTATAGCCATAAGTTTAGGAGGCATCCAGGCATCCACTGTGTGGGAAGTCATCATAATTGGAAGTCATTATAGGCAAAAAAATCTTTGGGCCCTTTATATCTGGAGCACGTCACAGTTGCTGTGTTAAGACATTAAGACAGCCATCCTGGGGGCGCCTGGGTGGCTCAGTTGGTTAAGCGACTGCCTTCGGCTCAGGTCATGATCCTGGAGTCCCTGGATCGAGTCCCGCATCGGGCTCCCTGCTCGGCAGGGAGTCTGCTTCTCCCTCTGACCCTCCCCTCTCTCATGTGCTCTCTCTCATTCTCTCTCTCTCAAATAAATAAATAAAATCTTTAAAAAAAAAAAAAAAAAAAAAAAAGACAGCCATCCTGAACGAAGATACTACCCTTGCTATAGCCACATCATGTTCTACCAGGAGAACTACATCACCCCACTGGGAGTCAATTTGGATGCCATTAGGAGACCACCACGGCCTAGCATATATGCAGGAGAATTCTGTCATGGAAGATAAATGTTCTAAATAGGATTTATTAATCCCATAGCAACACTATGAAAGATTGTTGACAAGCTCAACCCCTCAACTCACAAGAAAGAACTTACACCTGAGGAAGTGAGTTAATAGAAGGTCTCCAAAGAACATTTCATACTATACGAGAAATAAAGCAGGGAATTTAATCAAATACCTTAAAAACAAGAACTAGTATTTATGAAACAAGAATAAATAGCAATAAAAATAATCAGTTAAAGGTTTTTAAAATGAAAATTCCCTCATTAAAATATACAACTTAATAAACAGACTAAGACTGGATTTACTGCAGAGTAAATTGCTGAGCTATCATATATTGCTGAGGATTTCTTCTAGAGCATAAAACAGAGGCAATGAGATATAAACTCTGGAGGAAATTTTAGGAGATATACCACATAGATTCAGAAGTTCTAATAACTCACTTAAAGAATTTTCATAAGAGGAGAGGAAAGACAAGCAGGAAAAGCAATGTTTGGAGAAACAGAGGCAAAGAATTTCTAAGAACTAAGTGATGAGATTCCCTTGTTAAAAGAGCTCACCAAGTGCTACCAGAAAAATAATTCAATAAGAAAAAATCCAAGTCTAGAAACTTCAGAGTAAAATTGCAGACCATGAAAGGTAAGAAATAAATCCTTCTGTTTCTCCTCTTTTTCTGCTACCTAATTAGTTTCCTTTCTTCCACTTCTCTTTCTTTGGACGGGATAGCATGGCCAAAGGCACAGGAGGCAGTAGTGGGCCTGGAGCTGAAGAGGTGATTGGGCCATGGGGCCAGCACTGTATCTGAGGAGGTGCAGTAGAGACAGGAGCCATGTATGCATGAGGACAGGGAAAGGGGAGCAATGAGGAGATGATGGTGAAGCTAAAGGCCAAAGATATGGCTCCTGTGATCAGGAGATTAGTTGCATATAGGAAGGTGGAGGGGAAAGAGTAACCATATTAAGGATAATGGGAGCCAGATCTAACAATGTTGGAGAAGTGAATTACAAATATGAAAAGGAGGAAGGCTAGAAAGAGGCCTGAGCTGTTAAATTGGAATTGGAGGTACCAATGTGAACTCATGTTTTTGTCTGATATATTTATGTGGGTAGATACACAGACATAGATATATATGTATCACAATATTGTGTGTGCATGTTTACTTATGCATATATATTTTCTACCTTCTACTGAGAGGGTCTAGGAGCAATGACTCTCTAGTAACTAACAGTGAACATAAGTGAGTGCCCAGATCCAGCAGATTCAAATAAGTATCAACAACATCTGATTAACACAACTTAACATTTGCTAATATATATAAATATATACATGTATATCTATGTATACACTTACATGTATATATAATCTATATAGTATACATATATATGCACATACATATCAGAGTATGAATATATATATATGTGTATACACACACATATTACACAGAGAAAATAACCTTCCTTTTCTAATATAAATAAGTTTACAACAAATAACCATGTGCTACCCACAAAGGAAGGTTCAACAAAATACAAAAAGAAAAAAAAAATCCTGATATTATGCACACCATGTTCAGTGCCCACATGCAATGAAATTAGATACAGAAACTAAAATAGCAAAAAATAAAATAAAAACCCATAAAATAATAGTAAATGAAACATTTATTTTCTGGTTCTCAAAACTATCAGTAAATGGATAGGGCATTTCATAATTAATGGCATCTTAAAATTGAGGAAATATAAGCCCAAATCTCTTATTCAAAATTGCAAAATCCAGAAACCTCTGAAAATCTAAAGTGATTTTATATTCATTTGGTAGCAAAATATAATTTGATCTGAAATTATTTAGTAGCAAAAGCTGATCTAAATTGACAAGAGGCCATTCAAAGACTTTATTCTACTAAGAGTATGGATATTCCTATGTTAGTGGCAAAAAAAAAAAAATCATATTTTTGAGTAAGCAGTGCTGACCCAGGCCCCTCTGGGAGAAGTTACATCATAAATTCACATGTGGTATATGGCTTTATGGTACCATTCTAAAATCTAAAAATTTTTGAACTCTGAAACACACATCAGACCTCAAGTGGTTTTTATAGCAAATGTAGACTAGTACAGTATTTCTTCTGCATTCTTAACCTAAGAAAAAGGGGTAATGAGGGGAGCTGTTCAGCTCCAATATCTGTATTTCCACCTCCTAAAGCTTCCCAATCAAGTATTTTTCTGTGGCAAGACTACAATTTTATGGCCATTATAATATGCAAACTTAAACTGTTTTTTTCTTTCTTTTCTTTCATGTGGAGAATGATGGAATGCAAACATTTTCCCTCGCTTAGAGGCAGGGTTTCAATATTAAGAAAAAGAACTAATATTTTGGCTGTTAATGATTCAACCTCCAACGGTAATGAGCCATCAAAGTTTATTGTGGGGGGAAAAAAAACAGGAGAACTAAATTTGAGAAAGGGAAAATGCCTGTGAGGGAAGTCTGAATAGAGAGGAGTGGGTTTTCCACCACCTTCCCCCTATCCCTGGCTAAAAGGAAAATGGAAAGAGGTGAGTAAATGAAAGGGAGTACCAGAAGGAGCCCCAGGAGCCTCACAGCCCAAGAAAGAGCTTGCTGCATGGGGAAGAAACAAGTGGGTAGATCTAATTAAGGACTACTGCCAAGAGCACTATTCTAGTGCCCAGAAAAGAATGGAAGGTGAGTAAGCAGGAACTCTCACTCTAGTGAGAATGTCACTACTCCAGCTGATCCTCTCTTTAGCAAAGATAAAGGACTTAATTAGAACCCAGTGCTTCACCAACTGATTTTAAGCAGGGATGCTGACTTCTGGGTTATAGGCTTCTACTAATCTCTGACTGAATAACCCATTGAGGAAATCTCCCTCCTGATTATGATACCCCAGGACTTCTCAAAACCCAAGATAGGAGAGAGAAAATCCTAGATGACTAGTATAGTAGGAATGACAGGGCAATCACTCCTTGCATTTCTACTGCAGGGGAAAGAGTACAGAAATGAATAAGACTTTATTTTGTAAGTAGCCTCAGAGACTATCCTCCAGCTGAAGGATTTGCAAACACAATAGCTTATGTCCCAGCTATCTCAACATCTCTTTATTGATAGTTGTTACCAGAAGTGTGGGCAGTTGTTAGTTACCGAACCAATCTATAGACTTTGAAATAAAAAGTACAAGAAATCATATTAAAAATAATTGCAATGTAACAGATTCAATGCAAAAACAGATTTTGTATCGGAACTACCAAAACAAAGAAACAAACTCCAGCAACAACAACAACAAAACCCCAGGCAACCTTTATAATCTTACAGACCTATTTCCTATGTTGACTGGGTCTATCTTAAATTTCACAGAGGCAAGCTCTTATTTTTCATGCTTTCGTGGACCATCATTCTACCCAAACATGCCTAACTTCCATTAACACCTGAATGCATTTCTTCCTTAAGAGTTGCCATAAATGAAAATACAAATCAAAACTATAATGAGATATCACCTCACACCTGTCAGAATGGCTACAATCAAAACCACAAGAAACAACAAGTATTGGCGAGGGTATGGGAAAAAAGGATTCCTCTTGGGTGCCTGGGTGGCTCAGTTGGTTAAGCGACTGCCTTCGGCTCAGGTCACGATCCTGGAGTGTCTGGATCGAGTCCCGCATCAGGCTCCCTGCTCGGCAGGGAGTCTGCTTCTCCCTCTGACCCTCCCCCCTCTCATGTGCTCTCTCTCTCATTCTCTCTCTCTCAAATAAATAAAAAAAATAAAATCTTAAAAAAAAAAAAAAAGGAACCCCCTCGCACTGCTGGTGGGAATGCAAACTGGTATCACCACTGTGCAAAACAGTATGGAGGATCCTCAAAAAGTTAAAAATAGAACTACTCTATGATCCAGTAATTGCACTACTGGGTATTTACTCATAAAATACAAAAACACTAATTCAAAGGGATATATGCACCCTATGTTTATAGCAGCATTATTTACAATAGCCAAATTATGGAAGCAGCACAAGTGTCCATCAATAGACGACTAGATAAAGAAGAGGTGGAATTTTATTTAGCCATAAAAAAGAATGAGATCTTGCCATTTGCAATGAAATGACTGGAGCTATAGGGTATTATGCTAATTGAAATAAGTCTGTCAGAGAAAAAAAAATACCACATGACTTCACTCATGTGGAATGTAAGAAACAAACAAGCGAAGGAAAAGAGAGAGAGAAAGAGAGAGAGACAAACCAAGAAACAGACTCTTAACAATAGAGAACAAACTGATGGTTACCAGAGGGGAGGTGGGAGGGACAATGGGTGAAAGAGGTGATGGGGATTAAGGAGTGCAATTGTCCTAATGAGCACAGCGTGATGTATGGAATTGCTCAATCACTATATTGTACACCTGAAATTAATATAACACTGTATACCATATTACTATACTGGAATTAAAATAAAACTAAAATAAAAAATAAATAAAAGAATTTCCATAAACGAACAAGCCCAAGGAAGCGTTATGTTAGATTATAATTTTCAAAAGAAGATAAAATCATGACTCTCATACAAATACAAAATTAACATATGCCAAAGGTGTTCTTTAACCCATTAGTTAAATGAGAGACCCATTACAATGGGTTCAAAAGGAGACCTCAAAGAAGACACATTCATGAATCTGTAATATTGACACGAATTTGCAAAACTGGCTTTTCCATAGGAGGAAAAATGTTTTCCCTCTATTATACAAAATTTCTGTGCATGTCTACAGACAAGAATTATTTGCATTGTTAGCCATTTTCTACAACTTAACTTCACGCTGTATGGAGTTGTAAAATAGCTAGAGACAGGTTGCATATTCCTATAGGTTCAGATAATCCCCAAAGGCTCTGGGATTGTGTTGAATATATAGACAGAAGTCTTCTTTGCTTATTCCAAAGTCTTACATTTCCCCTAATAAGTATTACTTGAATACAATTTTTAAACTGTGACAGCTATTTCTGCAATTCTATAAGTCAAGCTGAGGATTCTGTTTTAAAGGAAATGTTCATCATTCATGTGGATAATAAATGTCAAGGCTTTTTGATAATTGTCAAAGTATCAATGACAGTGAGTAGGCAGAAATGATTAGTTCCTGTTCTGATACTTACTAGATATACTTAGTTTGCAAAAACTTAGGCAAGGATAAAGGGAGAGAAAAATATTTTGTCAATCATTACTTTAAAAATAATGTTCAGTAGAAGAAACATCTTGATAGTCATCAACAGCAATGTCAATAAATATTTTTATATGTGCTGTAATATTTCTGGGTAGAATGGAGATCAATAAAAGGATTCTATTAATCCTCAAAAAAGGTTACTGAGAGAAAATGTAGCAAGTAGTTCAAACTTTATTGGAAACATTATAAAGAGAACTAGTTCATCCAAATTGTAATTCCGGAAATACTTTTTGCACTCTAAGACAAAAGTATAATGAACTAAATGCTAATGGTAGTCGCCATATTAACTGTGGATGAACACATTGATATAATAGAGTTTTTCTTGAATATATTACATATCACATATGCTGAAGTCCCTTATATATAGCAGAAAGAAACCTAGCCCTGTTTTTACAATTTTAAATTATCACATCTTTGTGGAAATGTTATAGCATTCAAATTGGGGGGGGGGTTCTCTTTAGGATTTATTTGGTGCCAAGTTTTTTGGTCACAAATAAAACCCTAAATTAAAACACCAGGAAAGTATCTGACTTTCTTAAAAACATTACTTACTGATATGACAGAATTATATTGCAGCAAAATATAGGGATTTCCTTATATATTTTTCCAAAGAAATTTGGGGAAACTCTGCTTCCAGCTATTACAGAAAAGCCTACATCAGAATACTCCTCTTGCCAAAATCAGCTAGCGAATGCATGAAACAATAGTTTGACAACAGCAGAGAGTCCTGACAGTGGGCAGGACTTGAGAAGCAGCAGTCCTGCAGAAAAGGTAAGCACACTGAAGTGAGCCTCTCTGCGGTATTTCCCCTCCAGGCATCTGCAGGTTTGTAGCAGAAACTGATGCTAAACAGAAAGACAAACCAGGCTTGCAGCACTCTTACTGGGCTGAAGAGACAGAATTATGTAGTTGAGGGCAGCCAATGGGGTTAAGGCTTGAGAAAGAAGAGGAAATACATAAAAGAGAGCTTGAAATCCTGCATGCAATTTCCCTGAAAAGAGTTCACCATCTCCAAAACTGCACCTACACAGAGCAAGACTCCCAGAAACCTAGCCAACATAGCAGTATGCTAAAGAGCTAGGCAAAAATTTCAGTAATATGGTGGTACTGAGGACATACAGATTATAATTCAGGGATCACAAAAGTAGAAGGGATGTAGGAATTAACCCCATGATACATCTGAGAGCATAGATCTCTCGACCAGATTAAGGTGATCTTCCACATATCTATCTTCCTGTCAAAATGAAATTAAATTACCTTTGGGGAAAGACATCATCATCTAAGACCTCTAAGATTTTATGTTCAGGATGTCCAATACTCATCACATATTAATAGAGAAAATAAGAAATTGGAACATATAACAAAAAATTTAGGAAACATTTGAGAACAGAAGTAGAACTAAAGATGACGCAGATATTGGAATTATCATTGGAGACTTTAAAATAACAATATTTAACAGCTACATGCTAAGGAATGAAACTGGACCACTTTCTTACACCATACACAAAAATAAACTCAAAATGAATTAAAGACCTAAATGTGAGACCTGAAATCATAAAACTCCTAGAAGAAAACACAGGCAATAATTTCTTTGACATTGGTTATAGAAACATATTTCTAGATAGTCTCCTCAGGCAACACAAACAAAAGCAAAATTAAACTATTGGGACTATACCAAAATAAAAAGGTTTTGCACAGTGAAGCAAAACCATCAACAAAACAAGTCAATCTACCAAATGGAAGAAGATATTTGCAAATTATATATCTGATAAGGGGTTGATATCCAAAATATATGAAGAATTTATACAATACCAAAAAAAAAATCCAATTACAATGGGCAGAAGACCTGAATAGACATTCTTCCAAAGAAAACATACAGATGACCAACAGACACATGGAAAGATGCTCAACATCACTAATCATCAGGGAAATGCAAATCAAAACCACAATTAGGTATCACCTTATATATGTCAGATGGGCTAAAATCAAAAACATAAAAAATAACAAGTGTTGGAGAGGATGCGGAGAAAAAGCAAACCTCATGCACTTTTGTGGGAATGCAAATCAGTGCAGCCACTTAGGAAAACAGCATGAAGATTCCTCAAAAAATTAAAAATAGAATTATAATGTGATCCAGTAATTCTGGGTATTTTGGGTATTTCGGAAAAAAAAAAAAAGAAAAAAGAAAAGAAGAATAGAAGGAAGGAAGGAAGGGAGGAAGGGAGAAAAAGAAAAAAAGAAAAAGAGAGAAAGAAAGAACACTAATTTGAAAAGATATATGCACTCCTATATTTATTGCTGCATAGCCAAGATATGGAAGCAACCCAAATGTCCCTCTATAGATGAATGGATAAAGAAGGTGTGATATAGCTACAATGGAATATTACTCAGCCATAAAGAAGATGTGATAAGGCTACAATGGAATATTACTCGGCCACAAAAAAGAATGAGATCTTGCCATGTGCAACAATACAGATTGACCTAGGGGGTATTATGCTAAGTGAAATAAGTCAGTCAGAGAAAGACAAATACCATTATCATTTCACTCATATGTGGAATTTAGGAAACATAACAAAGAAAAAAGAGACAAATAAAAAAAACAGACTCTTAAATACAGAAAACAAACTAGAGGTTGCCAGAAGGGAAGGATGGAAACAGATAAAGGGGATTAAGAGCACAGTGATCATGACAGGCACTGAGTAATGTATAGAATTGTTGAATCATTATATTGTACCCCTGAAACTAAAGTAACACTGCATGTTAATTATACTTCAATAAAATTTTAAAAATAACAATGTTTAATATATTCATGAAAATAGAGAAAACAACAAAGAATTTATAAAAAGACAGAAAACTACCAAAAAGAATAAAGTAGAAATTGTATAACTGAAAAAGATAACAGAAATTAAAAACTCAATATGTAAATTTAAAAGCAGATAAGGCAAAAGTAAAGATTAGTAAACTGGAAGAGAGTAACTAGAAAACCTCCACATGAAAGTCAGAAAGGAAATTCAATGGGGACAATTCAATGGGGAAAGAATAGTCTTTTTAAAGGTGGCATTGGGACAACCTCATATCCACCTGCAAAAGAATAAAGTTCAACCTCTAACTCAAAACTAACTCAAAATGGATTGTAGCCCTAAATGCGAAGCTAAAGCCATAAAACTTTTAGAAGAAAACATAGGAATAAATCTTGAAGACCTTAGATTTGGCAATGGTTTTTTAGATAAGCCACCATAGCACATCTAGGCTGTGACAAAAGAAAGTAGATAAACTGGAATTTATCAAATTATCAGATTAAAATGTTTGTACTTTAAAAGATATCATTAAGAAAATTTTAAAAACCCTCCCAGAATGGAAAAAAATATTAACAAATCATATATCTAATAAGAGATGCATTCTAAATATGTAAAGAACTCTTACAACTCAACAATTAAAAAAATGAATAGCCCAATTTTAAAATGGGCCAAGGTTTTCAATACTTTCAATGCAAAATACAGTATTTCTCCAAAGGTCATACAAATGACCAGTAAGCACCTGTTGCTCAAAATCATGACCTGAGCCGAAATCAGGAGTTGGATGCTTAACTGACTGAGCCACCCAAGCACCCCCAAAAGAATATTTTTAAATGCATTACTACCAACCTTAAAGAAGTATAAAGAGAATAATAAAATATACATATTAATTCAAATAAAGGTAGGGAAAAAGCAAAAGGAGGACCCAAAGGCAAGAGGAATAAAATCAAGCCTAATATAGTATATTTAAACACAAATATGTGACTAATTACTACAATTAAAGGACAAAGTTGTTCAAGAGATTTTAAAAATCTGTATGCTGCTTACAAGACAACCACCTTAAATGTAAGAAAACAAAAGTTGGAAGAAATATATGGAAAAAGATATAAAATACAAACACTAACCATAAGAGAAGTGTTGTGACTATACTATCCAATAACGTAACCTTTAAGACAAAAAGTAATAACTGGAAATGGAGACATAGAAATATAATTTTTAAACAGTCAATTCAAAAGCATACTATCACACACGCATACCTTGTTTTATTGTACTTTGCTTTACCGAGCCTCGAAAAACCCTTGGGGTGATGTCTTTTGGAATTCAGAACACCTTGGATTTTAAAAAGCGGCGGATAGTATCTTACGTAACAACCCGGTGGGGGGAGGTATCTAGCTTATAATCAAACATATTAATAATTCTTTAATCACACATATGAATATTCACACAAAGTAGGATAAATAAAATCTATAAATCACCACAGATCAGCTCATGTCAGATCTTAACCACTTAAGGAGTTTTCTATAAGATGTGCCATTTTTTTCCCCCAGCTTTTTAATTTTAGAATTGCAAATAAGGGATCGTGGACCTGTGATAGCAAAAAATTCAAACTGCATTTATCATAAGCCAGGAATATTCTAAGTGCTTTATATATCAAAATATTTTATCCCAACAAACACTATGATTAGCATCATTTTACAAATGAGGAGACTGAGGCACACAGAAGTTAAGTAATTTGCCCAAGTTACGTTATCTACTAAGATGTAGAATCAGGATTCTGTTCCAGAGCTTATTCCTTAATCAACTTGTTATGGTGGCTCTCTGAAATCTAATTTAAGTACTAATTACCTGTAAAGCAACACATTTTAAAGGCCATTCGAAATAACAATTTCTAAATTCAGCTGGATATCAGTCGGTTTCTGGCCAAAGGGACCATTAGGACTGTAGAAAAACTCCCCTGCTCTGTGTGCATTCTTGCACTGTGAACAGAAATAGAAAACCTTATTCAAAGTACCAATATGCACAATATCCACCAACATGTACCAATAACCACATTTTTTTTCCCTGCCATGCAGGCAGTGAAAGAAATAGCAGGGAGTGAGAAATTGGTGGAGGAGGCTAGCAGAAGGGAAAATAACATGTGAAAATCAATAGGATCCCAAGTGGGTAGCCTTTTGTCATCCCCATGTGTTCATCCTTCTCTTGAGAGAACAGGGTAGCAAGTTGTCTGGGCTTGACTAGAAGTCACATTGCATTGGGTCTCCTAGATCTCCTCTCGAAGAATTATATAAAAGTCACATTAGAATGCTAGTTATTGATTTAGAACATTTCTCACCTCGGATTCACTCAATGTAGTAAATACAACTTGAAAAGCTTTCCCAGAATTTTCTATAACTTAAATTCAACTGCAAAAACACAATGGCTTCTTTGAGGTCTCTGCAGTAACTATAGCACGTTATTAGCTTTTCTTTCAAAATCAAATGACCAGCATTTTCCAAATTAGATTTCTTTATAGATATATAGTAACCATACTCTGTCCAAATATCTTCTGTTTAGGTGATTGGCTCTGCAGTCTAGGGTACAACTGTTGAAAACATATTTTTTTAATGAGATGTTTTCAATGTTAGTCAAAGAAACAAGGTATTCATTGTGTCCCTGGCCATCCCGGATATAGTCAAATCTAGGCTGTGTCTGTAGGTTGAAAATCATTTTAATTATATGTCTATATTCCTGTTGGAAAACAATCTGCCCTATTTTATACTCTTGTTTTCCTATTCCCATTCCATGCGTTGGGCCCCCCAGGTAATCACAGTGTTGGCTCTTACATTTGAAAAACAAGTTTAGTGAGATTAGATTTGAATCTCCTTGGTGAAAATGTTGGCTCACTGTAATATTGTAGTTATGGCATTTGGGGCACATACAGAAGGTAAAGAACTCTAAGAATCAAAGGGTTCTAGAAGTTACTTAATTCTGAAAAAATGAAAAAGCTAAATTAGCTGAACCCATCTTGAAAAAATCCAAAAAACAAATGAGAATATAACAATAAATGAACCACTTCCAAAGCCCAGGCTTGAATGGCATCAAGTATTTAAAAAAAAAAAAAAAAAAAAAAAAAAGCATAAGATCAAATGGGCAAAAGTGAAAAAGGACAAAACTATATAGATGAAAGTTTCAAATAACTTAGTAGCGCCTATTATCTCTCTCCCCAAGGGCAGAAGGGCCATTACTGCCGCTGTGGGACAGTGACATATTCTCTTCATTGCTGAATTGAACCAATCTCCTCTCTTATGGGTGATCACAGCAAGGGTAAGTACACTAAGTGAATCAGGAAAAGAGATTGCTGGCGGGGATGTCTGCAGACAAGGCGTGAAAGAGCGCTTCTCCGGGTCTTACCAGGGCAATCACATTATGGGAAGAGAAACTTTCAATCAACTAGGAAGAAAAGGTTATTATCCTGGAAGTCCTCTTTTTTTCACCTGGTCACCATTAAACATCATGGGTTAAGAAGAAAGAAAGTGGCATTTGAACGCACAGTGGCCGAGGCACCTTGATGCGTACTTTGTTCCTGTGATCTCACTTGTGACGTAGATGTCCTTCTTCCTCATGAGACCCAGGAGACCACAGCAGGGACGCTGGGTAACTTGTCCACCATCACTCGAGCAGTAAGTGATCATTTGGGATTCAAACACAGGGCTGTGGGACTTAAAAGCATGAGCTCTTTCCACTACATTTGGAAAACTTTGCCTCCCAACAAACAGGTTCCCTCCTTCTTGCTCTTGCTCTTCTTGGAAATATATTAACTCATTCCCCAATCCCTTAGCTGAAGCAAGAATTCTTCAAACTGGAACAGAGACTCCTCTTTAATCAACTGTTTTCCCTTGAATACCTTCAGGGAATCCCATCTACAAAAACACTTGGGACTGGGAAGCAGCAAAGTCAGGACAGAAAGACAAAATCCTTTTAAAATGTGCTTTTGAAATGGAGAGGATGGATACTGTTTTTGTTAGTAATATCAGTGAATCCTGGCAGTTTGGTTTTAGGTCTAGGATCTAGAGCACCCCTCAAAATGGTCCAGGTGTGGCCAAGTATCTGCGGTGACCCAGAACACCTAGACTGCAGGCCTCCTCAGCGCATGCGGTGCCATCTCTGCCTCTGGGAATGGGAAATGCGGAAACAGACACTGAACATCCTCCAGTTCTTCACATTCTTTGTCTGCATTCACACCAGCTTTTGCTGAACATGTAAGGGAAAATTAAAGTGAGGGTGGGGTACACATATGAAATGTGACTTCTCTAACAGTCAGAGGCCCATCAGACACAGCCCCCAGCAGAGTTCAATTGCGCCTACCACAGTTTGCACAATTCAGGACACCTCCTTTGCTGCTACCAAGGTATGTGGGGGCCTGGACCCCCAGGAGAATTACGTGCTCAGTGTTTATGGATATTTCGTCCAGTGTATAAAGAGGCACGATGAAGTCTTCGCACCACAGAACACTTCCTTAGAGACAGGAATTTGCCCTTCAGATTCAGTGTCCCTCTCCTGGTCCACAACTGGACACACCTTCCTGGCTTGCTTTAGCAGCGGGTAACAGCCAATGCATTGTTTCAGAGATTCGGTATTCCTCAACTTTTCTCAGCCTTCTGAGAATACTTGTGACTTCTATGTGCTGCCCAAATACACATTTTTATAACTGCACCTGTAATCTTAATTTATGCCTTATAAATGACACCACACTAGAGTAAAAGTTAAAAATAGAATTCTCCTAAATTCAGTACATGAAGGATTAAAGTTTTCCCTAAGGCTGGGAAATGAGGGAAGATGGCCCTATGATTGTTAAGCTTAGCGTGTAATGACTAATCACCAAAGATATGAAAGAGAAAAGAATAGTTGACTGTGTCCTGAGTGTATTAACAGTTGAAGAATGTTTGTTTAACCACTTCCCTTTGTTCTAATTTCATACTCTTCAAATAAGTTTCAGGCTATAATTTGACACGTTGTGTTCAGTTATCTACAGAAATAGAATGGACTGGTCATAGACTAGAGTTCTCTGGTTAGTGTGACAGCTATACTTCCCATTAAAAATTAATAAATTGGTGCTCAATTTTAAATATCAACCTATGAGCTTGGTTTCCATCAAAGTGTCCCTGAGAAATGCATCTATTCTCGTTGAGTGGACTAAAACTTCAGGGCTTCAAGCCTAGACAAGTTCAGGGCCGGATCACTTACTGTGATAAATTCACCAAAATAAAGCCTTCTTACAGGGTTCTGTAAGGTGTCTAGAAAGCCAGCTGCTGGCTTGAACCCGACCATGCACCTCTCACAGACTGGGCCTGTCTTTGCAGTTCTATTACTTTTGTGCACCAGTGTTAACCACAGCAGCCCATTAATTGTTGGCATCCTAGTCGGCCTTATGTGCAGGAATTTACCACAAAGAGAACACATTCTTCACAACTAATTGGGGGAAAGATACACTTCAGTTGTTGTCTCATCCCACTTGTGTCAATTGTTGATTGTCACTTTTAGAAGAAAAACGAAATTAAAGAAGGGAAAGTCGATAATCATTGCCCTCCTCTCGCCACCAAGAACACCAAGCTAACACACAAAAGTAACACTTAAAAAAAATATTCCGGACTTACAGGCTTTTTCCAATTTACTATACATGTTTACTTTCACCAGTTTTGATAAGGAAATACACGATTTTTTTCCGGTGCAATTTTTCTCTGCCTTGAACATCTGAAAGCAGACAGATTTGCAAATCCATCATCAAGGTAGGATACTGTAAATACATTTTATTCATGTTTACCCATGTTATCTAGAGAGTTGTTTGCTTTCCTACTGTTTCTGGGGAAAAGTGAGAACTCTACTTCACAGGACTACCACAAACAACAGTAATGTAATTTCATGACAGCCAACATGAAGAAGCACTTCTCTATCAGTTTCTAGATGTATTTTGAATTAAATCAACCAATATTTATTGAGTCCCTAATATGTGTGCTCAGCACAGAGAAATCCCCAAGTTTATATTCATGAAAATGTTATATTTGAAGGAGGTTTTATGTGTTTATTTGAAACAGTGTCGAGACTGAGACAGAGACAGGTGGGGGTCTTCATTTGTTCTCTCGTGTTGCTACCATAAAAAAGTGTGTTTTCCTTTCTCTGTGAAAAGTGAAATAAGATCTATAAGCCTCAGTTCTCACTCTATTATGGGTGAAGGGGAATTAAAATTTAACTTGAACATCTCAGCCACAGAAGTCTAGGTGTAGTCCACTGATCCTTAATAGCCTTTGCAACTGGTTAACACCGGGACAGCTGCTGCCCCGCACAACCACACAGTGCTATGGAAATAGAGTGTGCTTCTACTGCTAGAAACTCTAAGCGCCATCACCATATGAACTACCCTATTCCAATTCATCAATAAAATGTCCGTGAAAAGGGAGACGGGAAAATGTCCCACAAATAATAAATGATATCCGTAATAAAAGTGTATGATTTCTTATCTTTTGTATTAGCTGTTTTTAAATATATTTTAGTGCTTATTGTTTTTGTAACGTAGAAGAGGAGGTATTTTCTGAATGGGTGGGGAGACTAAGGAACCTCAGGGTCTCAGTGGCCTGGGACAAGGTCCTGGGAATGCATTTTCAGGATGCCTCTGGAAAAATAAGGAGCATGTTCTCTGATGAGAAGATGGAATTGTGTTAAGAGTTACACTGTTCTCTTTCCCATGAGTGAACATAAAGCCTCTCTGAGAACTAAAAGGCGCAATGTTGCTGATTAGAAGTAATACTGAAAGTTCCACAGACTGAATTTTGGTGGCTTAGATATATTTTGCTTTTGTGTGTGTACGTATGTGTGTGTGTGTGTGTGGTTGTTGTTGTTGCTTCTTTCTTCCTTTGGTGTAGCATTTTTAATCTCCCTCCACTGACCTCACCTCAACTTCTATTTATTCATAAAGTTTCTCAATAATTCCAGTATAAACTAAGCTAGCTTCTCCAGTCTCTGTGATTGAATATATATGGGGACAATTGTCATTAACCATTCTACTTCAAGACACTCTAACGTCCTTTTAGGGAACAAATTCCCCTTTTGGTGTATGATCATAGTTGGGAGAGTAATTGTAGGTGCCTGCCCTGTTGGGCTCCCATCTCTAAGTACAGCTAGAGGGTGGGCACATGACCTAATGTCAGCCCTTTGAATGTTCTCATCCTACACTCTGAAGCTGAGCAAGTGAGGCAAGGACAAAATGAACGGTTGACAGTCATATGCAGCAGTGTCCGTATAACAGCAGAATCCTGACCAGACTGTTCCAGCCATGCTACGGTGGCTGTACTTCCCGCTTCTCTGCTCCTCAGAACTCTCTGGAATATTCTCCATTCCCAAGCCTGGCCCTCTACCTAACCTCCAACTAATTTTGAGAGCCCCCTGATACTTTCTGGAGTAAGTTCAATTTTGCTTAGTCAGTGAACTTCTGTTGCATGCAACTGATATCCCTTACAAACGTACTATATAAGTCAGTACTCGATTGTACATTTTCCCATAATTTTTGTACTTTGCTTTTGTCTCCCCAGCAGGATTTTAAGTCACAGAGTTAATATTTACTAAATGCTGAAAATGTGAGGATAGCAGAAAACATAAGCTGAAGAGGATTTTAAAGAAAGAAGTTATAGATGAAGAAACAGACCCTACAGCTAAAGCAATTTGCCATAGTTCACATACTTAGCAGTGGGATCAGGACTAGAACAAGGATTACCTGTTCTGCGGTTTATTACTCTTTCCACCAGAACAAGCTTCCTTCTTGCTCATTAAGTCGTTTTTTTGGAAACATTAAGACTAAACTATGAATCATATTCTCAGATAATATTCAAAGAGAATATAACATGCATTCAAACAAGGAGTCCTAAGAGCAGTTATAGAGCACTCTAACAAAACAATAGAACTGCATCCGTCATTTTAGGATGTCATCCCGTGGAGCTAATGGAACACAGGAAATAATTCCCAAGAATATGCCAAAGAAAGTAATTTCCCATAAGAACCCAAGGAAATATACTCCTATAATGATGACTGCAATAACTGATATACTATTCATAAGCCTTCATTTATCATGAGCTTTATAGAGTTATTTCCATACTGAACAGAAATTTTTCTCTCAGTTTCTTCCAGGAGACAGCTGCAATACTTAATGTTCCAGGATTAACCAAAAGGTATCATGTTGGATTCAGAGTAACTATTTGCATAAGTGTAGCAGGGAGAAGTTTAAGAATTGTGCTGAGAGGTCTGTAATTCACATTAGAGAAGAAGCCAGGAACATTGCTGCAAGAGGGCTGAGCACACGTCCCTTGCTGTCTGTGCATTCTTTAATGTGGTTATGGAAAAACTGCACTCTAATGAGAGACAATGTGTACTGCTCCTGCCAGAGATTTCCATCTCTGGAGTTTAAAGCTAAGTCCAAGAGGAAAGATTTCCTGTTCTGGGGTTTAAATCATAAATATCAAAGAGCAGAACCTTTAGCTGCCATGTTTTCATTGCTTTCCATCCATTTTCTATGTTAACAAATTAATAGTTTGTTCTTTCTTTTGGCATGATTTATATAAACTATTTATAACAACACTTAAATCCGTAACTTCAATCTTATAACAAACAGATATATCATCTAGAATCTAGATGTCAGTTATAACTACTTAAGTATGGGCATCCCCCTGATGGGCAAGGATTTAATCCTTGGGTATGAAGAGCTGAGTGAGAGGAAACCTGGAATAACATAAAGGAATTTTTTATAACTATCTTGATAGTAGCACTGAGGTTATAAGAGAACAGATGGAAGAGGTCTTAGTAGTTTCTTACCTCTGAGACCAGAATTACTTAGAATTATATGGTATATGTGATCCATTAAATAAAATTAGGTTAACAAATCTACAGGGAGGTTAGGGCCAAGAAAATGCTTGAAAATTTTTTGAGAAAAGCAAAGTCACCATCAAAATATTTTACCAAGGCCTACAAGGCCCTTTGTTAGTTGGCCTCTGCCCTTTGCCAGAAGTATCTTCTATCATCTCCAGCCTCACTAGCTGAACTCCATCTACACTGATCTTATTTCTGGATCTTACCTTAGAGCATTTTATACTTTTATCCCAGAATTTGGAATGAGTGCCTCTTTCTCATGAAAGTCTTCAACCCAAAGAGTTTCCATAGCATTAACACCAAATACAATTATCCCATCCATTTGTAACCAGTTTACTTATAGTTCGCACTCTATGGGGGCTGAACAAAAACAAACGGAAAAGGTAAAATATTATTTTTTTCCCAACCATTGCCTTCAATCTTGCACTGTTCAATTTTCCTTTCCTGCCTTTTAACAATAACTCAGGCAGCTCTCAAAGCTGCTGGGTCACTTTTGGTTATTAAAAATCCAGGCCAGCTCATTTATAAACCTCAGTCTCATTCTCCTTCTCAGGATGTCTCTTCCCAGCATCTTCCTTCACTACTCCTCTCCAATCCTTCCAATATTAGGGCTTCCGGAATTGCGGATGAAAAGGAAGAAAATATAGCCAAGATCTTCTGTAACTGCTTGTTGGTGGTTCTCTCTTGGTCACAGAGGCTGCTCTAGGTAACACCATCTAGCCTTTGATGCTCTCCCTCCAGCAAGCCTCCAAAGGCTGGTTCCTCCGAAAACTCTGAGGGATCCCTGGCATATGCAATTCCATTCTGGCTCACTTCTTCCAACTTTCCCAAAGCAGCTGTGTTAGTGGTATACCACAAAGTTCTTGGTTGTCAAGATCTACTCACCAGGTAGGGTTACCAGGAGGTCAACCTGAGTCCATCTACAGTGTTGATATGAACTGGGGAATATATATATTCGCCATGCCAAGGTTAGAGGACAGGCCACCTCCTCTCTCTGTTCTGAGATTTGTTGATTTTTTCTCACAATGTAGAAATGGCAGAGAGGCAGATCAGAGAGGACATACATAAGCATTTGACCCAATAGAAAACAAGATGCAGTCTTGCTTTCTTGCAGATACTCCCAATCTCTCTGGATGGCTATCTTGAAGCTCCCCGCCCTTGGCTTTTGGGGTTAAACAAACATTCACTTGACTTTTAGGGGATACCTCCCCAACTCCGCTAAGTACAGGAGAAACAAATGTAGTAGAGGAAAGGCCAAGCATTCTCACTTCAGGCAAATGATTCTTTCTCTCTCTGTCCCCTCTCTAAGAGAGGTGGAATAAAAATGGAAAGAGGAGATGGCCAGACACTTGGGAGAATTACTTAAGCAACCACAGCCTTGAGGGGATGTCTGTCCCCACTTCTTTGCTGTTGTCTTCAGAATCTGGAGTACTCAGCACATTTTTTAACCTCAGATTTGGCTTCTCGCCATCAATCTAGGAGTTTCCAACCAACAAAAAAGGTCCTTACTAAGTATCCTGTATTAAATTGTATTTTACTTATGTGGGTTCATTTTTTAGCACCTCCCACCAGAAAAGTTCAAAGAGGGCAAGAACACCCTAATTCACTTCCATATCCCCAGCCTCTAGTACAGGGCTTGGCACATCTGAGGTGCTGAATATTTATTGATTGACAGTATAATAAGAGAATAATGGGAGTCTAAGGGAAGTTGTAGTTAGGGGGTTTTAGTACTACCCCATGCGCAGAACAAGAAATGGTATCCCAAGTTTACAATAATGACCAGACTAACTGCTCTAACAAGCTAGTGACCAAACTGTAACTAGAATCAGGAGTCCCCCCACTTTCCTTTTCTTTCTCTCCCTTTCTCTTCCCTTATTCCCCCATTCCTGTTGTCCCTTGTCCCTTTCTCCTTTCCTCTTTCCTTTCCTCCTTGCCTTGGTCTCCTCTTTCTTAAACAAGGAACAAAGCAATAGACTATCTCATTTCTATACATGGATAGAAGAGATTATATTAAGGTGAAATTTTTGAAATGTTGGGAAACCAGAACAGCAGGGTGACTAATTTAGAGCAGATATTTGACATAGGACTGAATTTCAAAGGACCTTAAGCTAAGCAAACAGTAATATGTCAATAGACAAGAAACCTCATGTTCTTCATATCTTTAATTTGAAAAAGATCCCTGGTCATATTAATGCCTTTTCACCCAAACTTTTAGAAGAAAGGGTAATATTTCTCCAATTTCTCCTCCTACTTTCCCCCTTTTTTCCTTTCTCTCCCTCTTTCTCTTTTTTTTACTCAGAATATTCTCTAATCAAATTCACACTGGGAAGAAGAAAACCACTGAGTAATGTCTTCCTCAGTTCATTTCAGGACTTCCCTAAATTCCCTCCTGATTTTTATCTGTAGGTCCAGAAATGATTCCTAATCAAGTGCATCAGAAAAGGTGATATATTCTAAGTCAATTCCAAAATGGAAAGCCAAAGGACTTACCCAGAGGCTATCAGGCTGAGCAAGCACACTACTTTTACTTAGATTTCATGACTACTTGAGGGAACCATTAAAAAGGAGGGTCTAATGATAATGGAGTGGATGGCAACCCTCCCTCTCCCAACCAAAAGGCCTCTTTTGACTGTCACAGAACTTCAGTTTCTAAAATGATCCCTTATTAAAATATTTCCTTGATTTTTCCCTTCATTGTCCCCAGCACCACGACGGTCATTATCCTAGCCCACATGAAGCAACCACTAACCACTTTGGCAAATGCCACACTTGTAATGAATGACCTTTGAATCGTCCTTCCCACTTACTACATGTAAGCAACTACCAAGCTGTATAGTTTCTATTCCTAAAGCACTTCTCAGGTCTGGCCCACTACTTTCTACTATCAAGTCAGTCAGTCTCATTGTAGGGGAATATTATGTTTCAGTGTAAAAAAACAAAACAAACAAAAAACCCCATACTATTTAGTCATACTGTTCCAAGTATCTGATTCTAGTCCTTGAATTACTTTACAATTTTGTAAGATATAGATAACCAATAACAATGCATAATAACCATTGTCTATAATTGTGTAAATTCTGTCTGGTGGAGAGTCAATTAATTTTCCTCCCTTCCCACCCACCCCCATAAGGCCAGCTTTACCTCCATTTGCACATTTATTTCAATATTCCTGATTTATGAATGTGTCCTTTTTTTAATAACTCCCCCTTGAACTTATGACACCTCACCAGTTTCCTCATTAATGAGTTAAATAAAATCATTAACATCGACTCAGTTTTATATCTGTATGAACGTTATGATTTTACCTTTTTAAAAAGAAGTATATTTTAACATCCAACAATGATACACTCACTTCTGAACATTGAAGGTCATCAGTAATATGGCCCCTTTGGCCATCCTACTCCCCACGTAAACTCATCAATACTAAAATAGCCTAAATCATTATGAGTATACTGTGGGAGCTTTTGTTTCCTTTTGCTGGTTCTTGGCCAAGACTATTCATCTGTTCATGTCTTGTCTACCTCCACAGCTGGACCCATGGACCAGTGGGTACACTGGACCACTGGGCCAGTCTTAATTTCATGGTCAAGAAAGCACCCTGTGTATATGTTAAGTCTGGTTGCTGCACAGCCAACAAGTTATTCCTCACTGATAATAGCAGTATTTGGGACTCCGGTTTTATGATCAAACTGCTGGTGATTCTGTCAGGACATAATGGAGGATATCTTAGGTGAGAGATGATAAAGAATCTGTTTTGATAACCTTTTTTTTGTTTGTCTGTTTGTTATTGAACTCAGCTCAGTCAAGAAAACATTTTATTCTCATTGAAAGCAGAACATCCCTTTGAGATCTGCTCTTCTGGGTTGTCATGGTTCGGGGTTTACTGTTAACCTATGACTGAGGTGGAGGAGCTAAACCTGCAAGCTCTCAGCAAGTCTGTGCATCTGTAACTGAGAAAAACTTTTACCTCTCACTACGTGTTTGACGTTTTCCTACCTCTTGAGCATGTAAATAAATTATAAGGTCTCTCAAATCCAAATTGCTCCATTCTAATTGATTCATAAAGAAAAATAAACACGTAACATAACTCTAATATTCCCAAGTCTCTCAGGAAATAAAAAAAAAATGGACACATAAAACTAGCCTTAAAAATTTCTCACAGGAACCTGAAGGTCAGAAGCAGGTTTGTATAAAAACACGAGTTCACATAATAAAGTTGTATCTTTTACAATCTAGGTGAGTTTGATAACTTTTGGTTTGAAAACAGCTATCTGATTCTCCGCTGGTTTTATCAATGCCGTTGTATCCGTTTGCTATTGCTGCATGACAATATTACCGCAAACTTCTAGGCTTAAAGCAATACACATTTATTAACTCACAGTTTCTGTTGATCAATCAAAGCTAAGTTCATTAGGCCTACTGCAGTAAGGGATAACACCACCTTGAGAGATCCTAGTAATGTCTCAAAATGGGGAAATTAGGGGAGGATAATTATAGGGCTCGGGGATCTGGGCTTAAGTGGTTGAAGGCAAGTTTGTCAAGACAGAAAACTAATTGACACGGGGGACAGTCCTTGACATAATAGTTTAGGATTGAGAAATATAGCAAGGCCAGCTTCTTGACATGAGTCTTAATAAGTAAATTTTTTTTTTTTTTATAAGCTACCTATTTGGCCAAGTGAGCAATTTATTATCCTGATAGGAGACAGAGCTGTTTGGCCAGATGAACAAATCATATGGATAAATTGCTTTTCAGGAATTTCCTAAAGCAAATAGTAAAATTGTTTATTGGTTTATATCTTTATCCTCCTGAGCCAAGAATTTCCTGGAACAAGTATTAAGTCAAATTGATACAGGGAATCTCAGCTCTCACTCCCAAGCTCTGTGAATATAAAGGATCTAAACTCTTAAATTTTAATTCTGATAAACAATTGTCTAAGTTGTAGTATATCTACTTAACTTAACCAAGATACTTATTTAACTTTAAAATCCTGGGCTACTCTTAAATGAAGTTATTTAATGCCTAACCTTAGACACTTAGACAATTTCTAAAGTGAATTATAATACTGAAACGTGGTCACTAGATGTATTTTTAATATATATGTGCTTTTGTTTCTTATAGTGGGTATATTTGTTGGTCATGTTAATGATTGTGTTCATTTTGCTAATTTAAAATATAAAAATAAGTGTAAATAAAACTCTAGAGTTTTACGTGCATATTCAGTTTTGCCAATTTGCTAAACAGTGTATGATAGATACTTCTACATTTCCCTTCCAGTTTTCTCTATGAAATATAAATTAGCTAATTTGACTGAAAGTTACCATCCATACATTTAATCAAAGACCAGACCAAAGCAATCATTGCAGAAAACTACAACTGTGAATACAAGGCAATGGAAGGTGTTTTTGTTTTCGAGGAAAGGAGAGTAGCTTTGTCTTAAAAAGACCTGGTTCTTCCAGAATGTAAAAGAGGATTGTGTGAGACAAACTTTTAATAGATATAGAAAGTTATAGTTGGCAGAAAAAAACAAACTGTATTTGTCTCAAACTGCAGACAATGAATCTGAAAAAAAATAAAATGTATTCAAGTTTTGACAAAGTTCGCTCAGTTTTAGTGGATTTATTTGTAAGATAATTTAAAAAGTAGAGCAGGGAGCTCATGAATCCTTTACTGCTAAATAGAATGTTAATGCAAAACTAGAATTTGGTTTTCTATATATTAAAATGACAGTTTATCTTGAACCATTTGGCCTTCTCTTAACAAGGGATAGTAAATAGTTATTCTTTCACATTCTCTGTGATCTGTCTGCATGTGTGGCAGAAATTCCATATCCCATCAAAACAGTCTTCTGTCTTTTGTGCTGACTTTGTCAAGCCCTTGATTATTAAGCAACAAAAACATAAAGTTCCTCATTTCTGAAAGATCTAAGATTCCTTTCAATTGTGTTACCTTCTTGTCATTTAGAATACTGTATTGTCACTCTAATAGTAGTCAATTTATCGTTTCTCAGGCACACCTGATCCTGTCATGATAGATGATCTAAAGTACTCTGATAACGCTTTTGATTTTGCTTTTCCATGATCACATCCCAGATTCAGAAAAATTAAAATTTCAGGATTTTTCTTTACACGTAAAGCTTCTTTAAAAATTTCCCATATGGGTCTTGGAAGTTCATGAAGATTTGTTCTTTTGCCTTATAAAAGAAGTGATGCCCCCAAATAGTTGTTTTCTTGACATGTTCTATATTTCCTCGATTAGCTCAACACTATCGTTAAGAACTGATCAAAAGATCAGTTTTGGGGACAGTCCTTGACATAATAGTTTAGGATTAAGAAATATAGCAAGGCCAGCTTCTTGACATGAGTCTTAATAAGTTTAAATTAAAGGGTAAGTTTTATAGATAAAATAATACTCATATACACATTTCTGAGATTGTACACATAACAGAATGAATCGAAAGGCCCTGGAGATCTGTCAGTGCTCTCACTGTTCATAATACATTCTTACTCCTGGGAAAAATACTAATCATATTATTACAAAAAAATTATGTCCTGCACTCATTAGAGATTGTACTTGCTTCAATTTTGGCACTGTTCATTACCACGGTAAAATAACCATAATCACTTAATCCCGTGACTCCTGTTATCTTCTGAAGCTTGCCAAAAAAGCATAGAGGTTAAAATTTGTATCTTCAACAATAAGGGCAATCTCAGAATTTCACAGAAAGGACTGTACCGTGTTCTTTTAATTGTTGATATTTCAACAAATTGGCTCCTGAGTTGCAACTCTAGAGCGTTAAGATAACACTGCCTGCACAATTGTCAGATAAATGTGGGAACGGTTGGGATTTCCAAGACCTGTTCTATTTTAGAAGCAGATGACTTCACGAAAGCAGCCTGATGACCCAAGATGTAGCAGAACAAGAAATAAATACATAAATGAATGAAATGAACTAAATTTAATCATAGATATTTGGTTTGGAATACTGACGGCAGTTATTTGTTGTCTATTTTCTGATACTTGTATGAAGAAGTCCTTTCTTTTACCTGGTAACTTAACCTCTAACTCTCTCTCAACATCAAGTGAAATATTTTAAAAATGGCTTCTAAGGCTTAGTGCCTCCTTCAGAATTTAAAACCGATTATGTGTACTGAGTCTCTATACCTTACATGAAAATAAAGTTACCTGCATAGGGTCAATAAAAAGCTGTTTTCCTTTCACCAGGTATCAAATTCTTATAAAAAATTATGTGTTACCCCAACAGAGAGTTTTACTGTCTTCAATTGTGATGCTGTCACACAAGGTCCTGAGAGTCATATTTGAAAATAAGTGATATTTAATCAGCTATGAAAATTCCATCATTAAGGAGCAAGTGTACTTTATGTGTAAAAGAAAGAAACCACAAACCAGGTACCACCCAAGAACACTGGTCTGGTATCTGTTTTATGGTTAAAGCCTCACAGGTCATAGGCAGCATCACTCACTGGCTGGCCAGGAACTGCTGCGTATTTGGGACTTCAAGTAGAAAGGAGTTCTCCGGAATCTATAAGCAATGAAGATGAAATCTTGGTGGGTAGATTTTCTTAATCTTGGGATAGGGAAAAAAAAAATGCTTTTAAATGATTGAATCCTATATCCCTTAATGAAATTATTCAGCAGAATTTAGTTCTTTGCCCTGTATAGTTGCTCAATACTGAATGCTCAAGGAGGCACATATGGTTAGTTAATACCTTTTGCTGAACTATGTAAACAAACATAATGAAACCAGACGTGTGTTTGCGTGTGTGTGAGCGATCAAAAATAATCTCTAAAGGTTATTTATGATCAAGAATGGATTGTTAAGCAGAATTATTTAAAACTTGGAAATAAAGCAAAAAGGTGGGTGGCAGGACCTTTCAAGAACATACTGGGGTACCGCTTAACAGATTAAATCAAGTATTATTTAATTATCTAAAGGAATGTATCTGTGCTTGACTATTTTCTATTAAACACCTGGGCTCTGTGACATATACCTTAAGTGGTAGATATTGACTGGTAGAGAGCAAATTGAAGAACAATTGCTTGTGAATTTACCAGTGACAATGAACTTTGAAAGAAGAATCTTTTATTGAGCATCACCTAAGTGTCAAAAACTATACATTACTCATTTAGTCATAAAAACAACCTTGAGTGATAGGTATTATTATCTTCATTTTACAAGTAAGAAAGTTGAAGTTCAACAGGCAAAATGATTTGCCACATTATTTAGCTAGTAAATGGTGAAGCCAGGTGTCAAACCCTGAATATTCTTTCAAAACCTCCGCTCTTTTTACATTATTCTACCCCCGTAGTAAAAACTTTTTTCCTAACAACCACAAAGTCATACCTGCCACTTCTGCAAACCAAAAATTATATCTAAATGTCACCAAAAAGAAAAATATGCTAGTTAAAAAGGCAGAATTTCATGATGGGAAATATAAGTATATGTTCTGTGTGCATAGAGTAAAAGATCTATGAGTCATCTCCTGCAACCCACTAAGTGTTTAGTTGAAGATTGCTCTTTCTCATCCAGCTAGAAGGCAATTAGAAGGGTGTGAGACAAAGTATCCCTTAGGAAAAACTGGCTCAAGAATAAATCATTTAAAGTGCTTTACAGACGTTACCTAATACATTTTCACACATCCCTGTGAGCTACACAGCCCCCCACAAAAAGCGATTCTAATTTGTTTACAGACCTTCAAAGGTGATACAGTGTAAAGTGGAAGGCCAAGATGCTACTAACAACATTAGACTTACCTGAGGCCTGGGGCAGTTTCGGCCATTTCAGCTGAAACACCACTAAGTTAAGTTAATTAACCTCTATTGTTTTCCTTAACCTGCTTAATGAAAATGTCAGTACCATTTGGGCCAGAAGGCTGTGAAACCAGGCAGGTCATTTAGAAGTTTTTTCTCCCCTTCAAGTTGCTCCATTCTGATCTGATCAATGGTTAACATCCTTCACCTTAGAAACAGTGGGAGATATTCATATTCTCCTTCCCTAAGGGACAGGGTGCCTTTTAAAAAGCAATGAACTGTGAATTTCCAGCTAATTTAAACAACACTTCTACAGAAAGGAGAATTTGTCTTAGCCTTTGAGGAAGACCTAGGGCAAAATAATTGTTACACTACCATCCCTCTCCCCCTTTATCTTTAAAAAATGTTTACACAAAAAATGTTGATTTCACCTGAAAAAAAAAGTGTGCAACTTGGAATGGAGTGGGAGATGCATTTTTTCTGCCCTAAAGAAAAGGTGTTGAGAGTGGTGGGTGCAGCAGAATTTCACACATGAAAATTTAGTATGTACTGTATTTTCTGGGTTTTAATTTTTAAGTATACTTCAGTATAAACAAGAAGACACTGAAAACAATGTTATGATAATCTTTCCCAAGCTTGTTGCCACCCCAGTCTCACCATGTCTGTAAATGATCCCTGAAGCCACCAGTTGCTCAAGCCAGAAACAAAAGTCACACTTGGTTCTCCCTCCTCATCTCCCACATACAATCTCATCAGCAAGTGCTGTCTATTTTACTTCTAAAGTCTGTCTCCAATCTGTCCACCTTTTTCTCATTTCCTCTGATTTCACCTTTGTCCAAACCAGTAAAGTGAACGAGACTGAGGGTAGGTAGTAAAGAGCTTTCTCAGAAGTACAGATATTTGGAAACACAACTGGAGCAGAAGGAAAGGAGATAGAAGAGAAGCTGGAAAAGTGGGAGAAAGAGAATACAATTGGGATATGCAGAGAATTTAGATTAAAAAAACCCTCAGAGACCTGAGGGTGACTCTCACACATTTCCCAATCTGAGGACAGGACAGATGTGAACATAAGGTGCAGGATGTGTTCCTTATATTTAAGACTATTACATCATGTATGAAACTTTTACCTTATACAACTTCCAAATGATTACTGAGATTTCTGGATAATTTTTTCAAGGTGAAATCTTTCAGATTAAAAAAAATGCAACTAAAAACATATAATAAGGTAACTGAGTAATACTTTAGAATTTATTATTCCTTTTTGTATCAGTTTTCAAATACTTGAGTAAAGACAAACTGGATGTTTGGGTTTTGTTTTAGGTACACTCAACTTGATCAAAGAATCCAAAGGCCAATATTCAAATTCACTGTGATAAAAGCCAAGTTTTAAATCTATCGTAGGAAATTATTCACTTGTTCAGACAGCCAAAATTCAGTTTGGAAAATATTTATCTACCCCATGGTCTCAAAAATTCTCAGAAGAAAAGTGTCTCAATTTTCTCCAGTGTTCTTCATTAAATGACCTTTAATTTGGATTTAAGAAACATTAATATTTATTAAGTTCAAGGCATATTCATGTATTAAAAGATAATTTTTAGAAGAGGATATAGCATGACTTTCATACAGATATAAAATGATCATGTGTCAAAGCCTTTATTTAATTCATTAATTAATGAAGGAACCAGAAGATACTACAATTGGTTCAAAGGAGAATTAAAAGAACCACACATATATGGCATTAGGAATGGCAAAATAAATTTGCCTAACAAATGTAAAACTTCAAAACTGCTCAATATCCACAGAGCAATAATCAACTGAATCCCAATGAGATACAATTTGCATTTCTATGGACAAAAACCATTTGCATTACTATAAGTATTATATAACTTAGAGCAATGTAAAATAACTCAAAGACAATAAAAGATTCAGAGACCCGATAGAATCAGATAATCTGGACAATGCCTACTTTTCCATTGAAGACAACCACAATATCTTGGACCGTTTCTAAGTCTTTCACAAGTTCTCTCTACAAAATACAAAAAGTACTAACTCCCTGTGCCCCAATGCATAAAATCTAGAAGGAGGGGAATGAAGAAGACAAAGATAAACATAATAACTGAATAGATTATAAAGCACAGTGGGATATATCCCAAAAGACTGAGCTGATAATTTCCCCATACACACAATATGCCCAAGTAAAGAAGGTATCTGTTCTGATTGGATGGTGCCTGTGCTGGATGCATACTTAAGCATAGACAGAAACAAAGTACTATGAGAAATCAGAGAAAGGAAAGAGTTATATTCCCATCAGGAGCCATGGGCTTACTTCATGGAAGAGGTAAAATGGAGCAGGCTTTATTTATTTATTTTTTTTAAGATTTTTATTCATTTATTTGACAGAGACAGTGAAAGAGGGAACATAAGCAGGGGGAGTGAGAGAAGGAGAAGCAGGGAGCCCGATGCGGGGCTCGATCCCAGGATGCCGGGATCATGACCCGAGTCGAAGGCAGACGCCTAAAGACTGAGCCACCCAGGCGCCCCTGGAGCAGGCTTTAAAGGAGAAAATTATGGTAATCATTTCAAAGACTACATAGATCAAACCAGCACACTGAACACTCGAAATATAAACAACTGTCTCTGTCAATCAGACCTCAATAAAGCTGAAGTAGGGAAAAAAGAAGACAGGCTTTAAACAAGTAGAATGCGAGGTGCAGGGAAAAAGGTGTTTTAAACAAAGGTTCGAGGAGGAGAAAAGTGACAGAAATGTTATGTTCCTGGCTTGTAGGTTAGCATGGTTGAAGGAAATGAGAGCTAAATGGAAGACTTGGTGGTTTAGGCCAAACCACAGCCAACCCTCAACACGATAAGAGGCTGGGAATTCTTTGTGTCCTGACAGGAAACCCCCAAAGTTTTTAAGCAGGGAAACGACAAGACCAAATATAAGCCTCAGACAAGTAACTCTAGCAGCAATTGGCAAAAAAAAAAAAAAAAAGAGAGATTGAAAAAGTGAGATATCAGAAAAAGGAGTAGTAGGAACCTATTGCAATGGTCAGGTTGGAGCCTGAACCAGAGCATTCTGGAGAAGGAAAGAGCTTTGAGGAAACCAGAATAAAAAGGATACAGTAATTCACTAAGTAAATGATTTGGGGTTTTTGACTGCGCACTCAATATTCGTTAAAATTGGAGCATGAACTCCTCCAACTAATGCATAGTTCTAAAAAATGTACTGCTAATATAACTAATATAATACATGTAATTTGAAACATTCATACATGCTCACAAACTTTTTTTGCTTTTAAAGAGAGTGGTTTAATTCATGTTTGGATGCTTAATTTCTAAACATCTTGTTAATTTCCATGGCTTTGTATTAGCAGTAACTCACCTCCAAGCACCACAGATTTATAGCAAGATCTGTGGTTTACAATGAGCAAATGTAAATTCTCATTTCAAATAATCTGGATAATTTCAAAATTTTTTTCTGATTTCTTACAGATTTAAGTTGTCCATGTCTGTGTATGTCATGGATGATACATAATCTATGTACATATCTGATATATCTATATGTGTGTATATGATAAATAGGCACACTTTTTTTAAAAAACATGTGATGTAGTTGATGAAGAGCTTGTATTAGCAGAAGATTCCATTCTACACATTCTTGTTTGCTAGTGCTTTTATAAATTAGAATCATCTTCAACTCCCATTCACCATAGGGAATTTTAAAGTCACCGTCTATTTTGTGAGTTTAAGTAAAAGTAGATAATACAATCTGTGAATCCATTTGTTAGGCTCACAGGCACAATCGGCTTAAAGTCAACAAATAAGTGAGCCATTGTTGATCTCTTCACAAATGTGAATTCCCACACTCCCCTCAGGATTCCTCTCCATGTGCACATGACATGACTCTACCTATAGACCAAGTTAGGGTACAAGGGAAGTACTTATATGAAATAGTAATAAAACCTTATTTTCTTGTAGTTAGGAATATTGAAATAACTTCTTAGGCCCAAGATAAGCATTCCTGCCCAGGGGTGCCATATCAGCAAATCAAAACTTTTCTAAGTTTTGTGTCTCTTGTAAATGCCCCCACTTAACCAGAAATGCAATGAGCCAATTCGCAAATGCCAAGCTAGCTCTGGGCTGTATACTTATTTCCTTGTTTCTTCTCATCCCAAAGTTGACTGTGTGACTCCAGCCAATTAGATATTGTCTCTTTTTCTCTTCCTTGGTTCTTTTTTTATCCAATTAAAATTCCTTGCCTTCCACCACATTTTGCAGTTCTGTGAAAGGAGCTATCTGTTTCATGAGGTGTTAAGTGAAGTTTGTTTTTGTCACCAAAATTATCTTTTAAAATCATTTGTAACAGGAATTCACTATAAATAGAAGTTTTAGTACTTTGTTCTGACTATCCAATGGCTCATCTGTGATCACACAACCAACTGAAAACCCATACTTGAGATAAAGCAGAGGAGAAAGATGAGTCAAAGATTAGCAGGCATGACTTGAAGGACAGTGGTGTCAATAACCTAAATGGTAAACGTAACAGGATGAATGGGTTTGGAAGGAAAATAAAACTGGTTTCTGACACATTGAGTCTGAGGTACCATGAGAGACTCGATGAAGCTATCCCTGAGATATATGAATGAGGTCTGGAGCATGTGAGAGGAATCTAAGTTGCATGCAGGATCCAATGTGATAGTTGAAGCCAACTTGTAACGTAGGTTTCCCAAGAAGAAAAGTAAGCAAACAAGAAAACTTTGAAAAGTACTTACATATAAGGATTGGCAAAAGCAAGAGGATTCTTCTTGGAGATGCATGAGAAAGGAGACAGAAGGCTGTAGTGTCACAGAAGTCAAAAAGAAAAGATTTTAAGAAAGCAAATATTCCAACAATGCTGTGCAGGGAAGAAGGATAAAGTTAGGATAGAGACATTGGGTTTGGTCAGTTAGGATGCGGCTGACATTTGAACAAGTGGTAAAGTAATAGGAGAAGTTAGTTTTCAAGTTCTTAAAAATCAATAAGTAGTAAAAGAAAGAAAGAAAAGGAAGGGAAGGAAGGAAAGAAAGAACAAAAGAAAGAAAAAAAAGGAAGGAAAGAAAGAAAAAGAAAGAAAGAACGAAAGAAAGAAAGAAAGAGAAAGAAATCAGATTGTTCCTTCAAGAAGTTCGATAGGGAGAAGAGAGATTGTGTAGTGAATTAAGGAAGGCGCTTTAAATAGGAAACATTTGAGCTTATATGTAGGGCAAACAGTGAAGAGGGATAAATTGAAGGTAGAAATAAAGAAGGGAAACTTACGAGACCAAGTTCTCAAATAGGGGTATACCAAGACACAGATGAAAGAGACAGCTTTGGTGGAGGAAGAAGGAATTTTTCAAATCAGAAAAGAAGTATAGTTAATAATACTGTATAGGGTATTTCAAAGTTGCTGAGAGAGTAGATCTTAAAAGTTTTCATCACAAGAAAAAATCTTTGTAATTATGTATGGTGACTGATGTTAACTAGAATCATTGTGGTGATCACCTTGTAATACTTTATATATAAATGTCAAATCATTACATTGCACACCTGAGATTAATATGTTATGTCAATTATACCATAATAAAAAATTAGATCAATATAAACTAATGAATGGATATAGTGAAACAGAAACAGTTTAGACCAGAAGATTCTCACCTCAAAATTGTGCTCCTCCTACTGTTCTGGCTGCTCCATTTTGTCTCCTTTTCCTGTCCTCTTTATCCCCATGACCTCCTGTGGTAAAATGAGAAATCGATATTTGGTTAGAAGAAAAGGGATAAATGTGGTAGTTGTTTCTGTTTTTGCTTTTGTTTTTAAGTAATGCACAGTTGAAAGTGTTCCTATCAGATGGTTTCCCTTTTTATCAGATTATTAGGGGGTGAGGTAACTGGCAGAGCATTAGTAAACATTCTGGATGGTTTAGGGGTTGGCAAATGAACATGGAGCCACTATCTAGTTTTTAACATCATCAGATTTGAGTTTTGAAAAGTTCAGTCTGGTTAGAGGTGTGGCAGAGAAGCAGTAAGACTAGATTTTTGAGCCGGAATTGAGGAAGATGAGTTAAAGGAATAGGAAATTCAGGCAAGAAATCATGCCTTAACCAAGGCAACAGCAAGGGGATAGAGCAGAGGCAGTATATTTGAGAGCTTTTTAGAAGGGAGAATGGGAGTGGAGCCAGTGGAGACCTCGAAGTCAACTACTCTTTCTAGATACTTGTTCAGAGAAGAAAAGAGAGCTGTAGAAGTAAACACACAGAAACAGAGAGTTCATGGATGTATTTCACTAAAATGAGAAACTTATTGGTGGAAGGGAAATAGCCAGGAGAGAGGGAGAGTTTAAAGAAGACACAGAGAGAGGATGATTGACATAGGGATGACTGATGGAGTCATCAACACCCCAAGAAAGGGGGACAGGAAGAGATTTAGAGCAGGGGAGAGGGATTAGCTTTAAACTAGGGGGAAGGAAGAATGAAGTCCACAAGCTATTTACAATATTTCAGAAAGCCTTCTGGAAATTGCAATTAAATAAAATGTCAAGTTTCTTTACTTTTGGCAGGCATTAAATCAACCCTGCGGGCTAACACTGGTTATCACACGCTGATCAGAAATTCTAATTTGCTGTTGATGACATCATAGAAATTTCTAGGATGTTATTGGCGGACCATATGCTGTTAGCAGAGTTATTTATCTGGTTTTTACAATATCTGATTTAATTCCTCCAGCATGTGATCAACCTTGGATCAGAAGAGTGACAGCCAAAATTAAGCGACCATTTCCAGGGAACAGTGCCTAGTGTTTGTACACTTATTTAACTTTATTGCTTATTAGCATTACATCCATGACAGTGATGTATGTGATTTCATTTAGGTGACAAAATCTTTCAAGATATGGGGTCCACGGATGAAAACATAATAAAAAGAGTCCTTGGATGAAAAGAATTGGGATGACAAGATCTCGATAGTCCCTTCAAATCTAACATTCTATAATTTTAAGAGGGGCTCATAAACACAAGTTCAGGAATGGCTAAATGGGAAAGTTGTAAAGAATACTTGAAAACACCCCAACTAACCAGTGACTCACTTTAAACAAGGCAAGTAGATAGGAAAGCAATATAAATAACCATTCCCATCTGGAGGGCAGCACAGGAGAAACCAAAAAAAAAAAAAAAAAGTTGGGTGAGGGATAACAAGCGCTTAATAGAAGCAAAAGCATACTTGCTTTATCTATAGCCACAAAATATTAACCAACTTTAGGAGCAGGAATGATTGTCACGAGCACACTTTTTAATGTTTGGCGCATCCACCTAGCTAACCCTTACGTAAATACAAATGAAGGGTGAGGATCTTTTCCCCCCAACACCTACACTAAGCTAGGCTCATTCTGTACCTTCTACTCTGTACTTCGCGGTGCCCACTGGAATTGGGCAACTGAGGATTTTTTTTTTTTTTTTTTTTAAGTTTCAAGAGAAATGGGCCAAGAAAGTAAGTTAAATGGTTGACTGGTCTTCGTGGGTTGGGTGCTAGAGCTATCAGCAATTTCAACCCTGTCAAGCATCTAGATCAGCCAGATGACTGGATAGGTTGACCATAAGCCCCGTGATATCACATGCAGCTGGGCAGGTTCAGGGGTGGTAGAAAGCTCGGAAAGGGTGTGTTGGGGGGGTTGGAATAACGTGCACTTTTCTTCAGGAACTGTAGTTCTGTTGCCCCCAACCTGGGCTCAGGTAGTGGCCAGAAAGACAGGAGAAAGCCCCAGGGCTCGCTTTCGGGCTAGGTTGGACCCTTTGTCCCCTCTACTCACATCCTCATGTCCCTGCCGCTGCCGCCGCCCGCCGGCGCCCATGACCCGCTGACCCCGGAGAGCCGTCTGGGGCCCGTGACCCCGGAGCACTGGGCATCCGGACCCCCCTCGCAGGCGCAGCCGCTATTAAGGCAGGAGGCTAAAGGGGAGGAGGAGGAAGGGGAGGAGACAGGCGTCCAGGGCGCCTGGGGAACCGGCACCGCCGAGCAGGGGTGGCGAGGCTGGGGTAAAGCCGCCGAGGCGGCCGCGGCCGAAGAGGGGCAGGTGGAGGCCCGGGGCGCCGCGGCGGCGGGGTCAGGCTCCCCGGCGGGAGGCGCGGGTGGCGGCCGCGGGGGCTGGCGGCGGCTCCTCGCCTGGCTGCGGCGGCGGCAGCCCCAGTGCTGCCCCTGTGCGGCGCCCCTTCCCCGCTCCGCCGCGCACTGTTGTCATGGAGGAACCAAGATGGCGGCTCTGGCCTACAACCTGGGCAAGCGGGAGATCAACCACTACTTCAGCGTGAGGAGCGCCAAGGTGCTGGCGCTGGTGGCCGTGCTGCTCCTCGCAGCGTGCCACCTCGCCTCCCGCCGCTACCGAGGTGAGCGGGCCCTCCCCCTGCCTGGGCCGGCCGGGGGAGGAGGCGACGCGGCGGCTGGAGGCCGCCCCCCTCGCCCAACACACGCCCACGCTCACGCGTCCGCCCGCCCGCCCGCGCGCCGGGCCGGCGGGGGAGGCGGTGCCCCCACGTGCCCCCAGGTGTCCCCGGCTAAGGGCCGGGCGCCCCTGGCCGACTGAGCGGACCCCAGTGCGGGCCGCCCCTAGAGAAGGGCCCGTGGTCCTGGGGCCCCTGAGCCGCCTGCGCTGCGGTCGGGGCAGCCGACCCGGGCCTGGCGCGAGCTGCTGCCGGGGTCCGGGCTCCTGCGCGAGCTGCGCCGGGGGAGCCGCGCCAGGCCCGGGCCTCGCGTGCACCAGGTCGGACCCTCGGGGGCCAGCCCGGGGCGCCGAAGGCGGAGGCCCCCCCCGCCAGGGGCCCCTTTGCCAGAGTTGGGGTCGTCGATTCTGAGCCCTAGGGGTCCGGCTCTTTAGCCTTTGTTTAATCCGGCCTCTGCCCTGTACCGCAGAGCCGAGCTGTTGGACAGCGGCAAGGGCCGCCCCATTTTCCTCTGCCGCCTGGGCGACAGCTGGCAAAGGATGCCCTTGGCCAAATGGAGGAGGTGTCACCCAGCCTCGGTGATCCAGAAACGTTTCAGGGGTTCTGGCTGCACACTTTGTACAAAGTGAAGGCACTGGGGCAGATTATTTGAAAAGTTGTGGGTTGACAGGAGTCGAGGTGGGCAAGGAAGTTACGTCGGAAGCAGTTTGAAAGGAGGCCTTCGATGTGGGTTTTGAAATTGGTGTAAAGGGGAAAAGGAAATATGACCTCCTTATTTCAGAACGAATTATCTTTCAGTAATCAAGGGATATTTACTTGTCCTTGTTGATTGATTTTTTTTTTTTTAATTTTCTCTGTTAAAATACCACTAGCAGAGAGGCTGACAAGCTGAGGTTAACTTAATGATAGGATCTTTTATTTTTGGCTCTTAGTATTATCGAAGCCATTATCTGGAGAGCTCTGGGTGACTATGAGATTAATTGGTCAAGATGTAATGTGTAATGGACAGGTGCACATTTAACGCTGTTCCCATTTAACTTCGCACCCACTTTGGCAAAATATTCAGTAAATGGGGTATTGGAATCTGAGCTCTGTTCTCATCCCAGGAGATCTTTCAAAGTGTAGGATATTTTGAGCAGTTTTGGTGCTTTGTTTTCTCCAATTCTTGAGGATTAAAAATCTTTAGTACCATACTGGATGAATAGTTCTGTATATAAATGCACTGAATCGATTTTAAAAGATAAATTCTTTATACCCTTTGGCCTTTCTCTTTCACCCTCCTATAGGTCACAGCCATATGATCTGGCTGGGCTTTGGTTCATTGGCTGTGGCTCTAACAGAAGTCACACTTTCATATGTAAAGTGAAACCAGCAGTGTTGATGCATTAATTCGTGGTCGTTTTGAAGAAAATTTCCTAACTACTATTAATCATTTTATGTTAGTTTGGTATAAGATGACAGTAACCTAACTCGATCTTGTCTATGTGAAGGTAGTGAAGATAAATGTTATAACTGTGGTGCTACCGTGCTAAAGGTAAATCTCTGGTCCCCCTCCCTTTAACTTTATATTGTGCTTTTGTCTTTTGATAAACTTGGATACTAATTATTATAGTTAGATTCTACATTTCATCCTTTCAAGATCTGTCATCAGCAGGGAAAACAGAATGTCAGATGGAACTTTATGAGTCAGTGTAGCAATCTGGGGTTGTTTATAAAGCCTCCTCCAGAAGCTAGTCACCAGCTTCCGTAGGTGCTTCAGTGTCTTCAGCGTGAAGCAGTACACCTGGTGTGTGTACTTGCTTAGACTGAATGTCAAGAACTTGAGCCAGACACTGTTTGGGAAGAATAATGATCCTACCAAGAAGTTTTTAGACATCCTCATGCTTTGGCAGAGTCAAACTGCGTGAAATGTAATGCTCTTCACACAAAGATAACCCTACACTTGCATCACAGTATCATAAATCTTTAGAATAAGAAAGGACTTTCTATTAGTTACAGAGGTTTATGCTTTATATTAAAATCTCCAGTGTGTGGGTGTACGGACACCTCAGGCAAGGTAGAGTGAATGCAGTTTGAATACATATCTTCAGTATCTCTTGCTTTACAAACTATAGAAAGGAAAGAAAGAATTGCGTATGGCAGAAAGTAAGGCTTGGCAAACACTACATGCTAACTTTGAGTACTTATTATATGCCAGGTGCTGTGCTACGAAGGGTTTTACATGTTTGAACTCCTTTTGTCTTTACAACCATTCTGTGAGGTAGCTAAAATTACCATATTTCATCCTCCATTCTACCCCCCCACCACCATTTTTGACATCTCTCTGTAATCAGGATGAATTTTTAAAACTTTATTGCATGTCAAAGTTTAATTGATAACATTTTTCCTAGTGTTACATAAAATAATGATGTATCTTATAATCAGTGGTCTTAGATCCAGCGAATTACGGTATTATTTACATTTTAAAGATGAGGCATGAGAGGTTAAGTTGCCTAAGGACACACAATTAGTCAGTGATTGAGCTAGGATTTACAACCCAGTTAGTCTGCCTCATGCCATTAGGTTATAGACTGCCTTTCTCAGAGCTCCTTAGACAGTGGTGATGTATAGAAGATGGAGTGAGAAAGCATTTTCCAGAGGGACATGGATTAAATACTTTAGAAACACTAATTCAACCTCACAGTATCAGTCAAGAGTTTTTCCTTTTCTTTTTAAAATAAAATGATTTTCTAAAAGTTGAATGTGTAAAACTTCAAAATCTGACCAGCTTACTTTTTATTACCTATGTTTATCTTTTCCCTTCTTTCTAAACTCCAGGCTCACAGTCACAATATGCTTTGCCCTTTTACATATCTCACAGATACCTGATTTTCTCTGCCCACAGTGACCTCTCTCCTTAAAAGAAAGTACAGATTTTTCTTTCAGAGTCTGATTCAAATGTCACCATCACAGAAATAAGAATTAGGGATTTAGTGTTTCTATAGCAATTAGTACGTACTTATGTTGTATCATAATAATTTGTATCCATCTTCCCCACACAAACTGTGAGCTTCCAAGGGTATTTTATTCATCTTTAAATTATCCGAGCTTAACACACAGAAGGAACTCCATAAACAATAATTGGATAAATAGATTTTCAAAATCCTTATTTCCTTCTATTTTTCTCCTTTCATTTGGTTCTTTTGGTTTTCATTGAATTTCATGTTCTAATAGTATGTTCTGATCTCAACTTCAGAAAATAGAGGGTTTTTTTTATTAATATTACTTTCACATAAAATAGAATGACATTTTAAATAATAATCCGATTAACTATATTTCTTCTGAATTTTCTCAATCTCTAACATTACTAAATCACAAAATTTCCATTAATATTGTGATTACAGATTAAAAACATCATTTCTGTGACGAGAGGCCAGTAGGTCTCTTAGCCTTTTCTCTCTTTGCCAGAAAGATCCTGATATATGACACCACCTGTAATAGAGGCACTCCTAGTTTGTCAAATGAAAAATGTAAAAGGTGATTTTTCTTTTTTCTCCTTTTTTTTTTTTAAGATTTTATTTATTTATTAGAGAGAGAGAGAGAGCACAAGCCGGGGGGTGGGGGGTAGAGGCAGAGGGAGAAGCAGGCTCCCCACTGAGCAGGGAGCCCAATGTGGGGCTCAGTCCCAGGACTCTGGAATCATGTCCTGAGCCAAAAGCAGACACTTAACCAACTGAGCCATCCAGGTGCCCCTAAAAGTGATTTTTCAACACAGACCAAAGTGTGACCTTGCTGAATTTTAGGCAAACAAAATATTCCACAAATCATGTTAAAAACTTTATGGATATTTCATGGTTGGTAGTAAGAAACAGATAGCTTTGGTAGGATGATTCAGCCAGTCTAAGGGTGCAGTATGCCAGAGGTATTCTATTCAAAGGGAAATATAAGCTATGGTTTACTTAGCACATTAGATGTTTTCCTTACTTGTTATATTTTGTTTTTCAGCTTTTTTTTTTAACACGTGTTTGTCTTTTTAATTACTTTGTTTGCTTTTAGTATCTTTCTAGTATAGAAAAATTATGCATAAAAACCTGAGACTTTAGATTGACAAACCAAAATGCTTATGGTTAAAATAATAGACTGAAGACAGCCATTCATCTAGATAATCTTAGTATTGGAGATAGCTGAAGTAGAGAATTCTATCCCTTTAGTTGTGTGTGTGGTTTTTTGTGGTTTTTTTGTTTTTATTGTGTTTCTAGCTTAATTTATCTGAGCACTAGGCAACTTGCATCTCACACTGGTTGTTTTAAACTAGCTATCAAAATTAAATGAGACAAATGAAAATAATGACTGGGATTTTTTGTTTTCTTTTATTTGGGGTTTTTCTGGGTGGATTTTGAAAGGGAAATATGTGCCAGCAGATATTTGTATATACTTAGTATACATGATAAAGATGTGGGACTTCAACTTATTTTAACATCTAGATTACATTTAGTGATTTGGTCCAAAAGTACTTCTCAGGAAAAGAGAAGTTGTTTTAGAGTATGGAATTTTGTGGGAGTTTTCTTTTTTAGATTAGGTTAATTTATTTTCCATCAGATTATAATAGTTATTATCACAACTATTTATTATTTTTCAGACAAGTATAAGAAAAGTCTCTTGCCTTTTTTATTGTCTAATTAGCAGTTCTTTTACTTTTCTAAGAATTCTTTATATTAGATTCTCTCTATTAAAATAGCTGATACAATTTCTATCTTCTGATGGAACTTCAACCAATATGATAAAGAGGCTATCGATTTCAGATACAAGGATTACTTAAAAAAAACTTTGCGTCATAAAATATATTAGGAAATGTCATCATCAACTAGCATTCATTAGCAAATTAAAAGTTTCTTTCCTGGAAAGACCAGTAGTTTCTATTTTTTTTTTTAAAGATTTTATTGTCAGAGAGAGAGAGAGCACAAGCAGGGAAGCGGCAGGCAGAGGGAGAAACAGGCTCCTCACTGAGCAAGGAGACCAATGTGGGACTCGATCCCAGCACCCTGAGATCATGACCTGAGCAGAAGGCAGACACTTAACCGATTGAGCCACCTAGGCATCCCAAGACGAGTGGTTTCTAAAATATGATGTTTACAGTGTGGTTAGTGGCAACTCCAAATCTGTTTTGCCGGGGGGAGGGGGGGCTCTAATATGGATTCATCAGTTCAGAGCTGTTTTTCCCACTAGCTGAACTACTAAAAAACAATGTGTGAGTAGTAGTATTGAGGAAAAAAAGAACTTTGCATTTTTAAACACATTTTCTGGTGGAGAAAAGACTGGTTATTTTAAGATGTTGGTATTGTACTTCCATCTTAATAAAACCGTATTGAAAACCCTGTAGATACTTAACAAATATCATAATCCCACATACTGAAGATGTGTTTCTGTTTCAAGTTCTATTAAAAAACAAAAATCAAATAACAACAACAGAAGGAAGGGAGAAGGAAGAAAGAAAAGGAAGAAAAAGTCCACAGAATTAATACCTAGTTATTTGCAACTTCTTATAAGTTTTTTAGAAAGTAGATGTTACTAACTTTCTGCTTGGTTTATAGATGTATTTAAAGAGGTAGAAATGCTATAAATATGGAATTTTTGTTCTAATTTTAAACATTTACTAGATTTTTAATAGGATTTTAGTATAGAACCATTATAAAAGAATGAAGCAGAAGGATGTTTTTAGAAAAATAACTTAATTGTGTGTTCTTATAGTCCTTTCTTTACTCCTTCTTGATTATTTATGTAGCTTAATTTTGTTTTTTAGAACTAGAATTAGTTTTTAATAATTGGAAAGAATTAAGAACTGATTATTTATAGTTTCCTTAGAGAGATGTTATTAAAAAATCTTTGAAATAAAAAAAAAAAACCTGCACAGGCTACATATATAATTGCATAATTTTAATAATTGATATTTTGCTTTCCCTATCCAGTTTTCTACCAGCACAACAATGCAGTATTTTCACTTTTCCTTCCTCTTCTATTTTAGAATTTATAACACTGAAATAATAGCACCTTCATTATCTTGTATTTGTATCACCTTTTATCTGTATGTTGGCCAGATAAATGGATAACCAGCTGAGAAAAGAGATGTTCTACTTGAAATATCTTTGGGTGTTCTCTATCCCCACCCTAAATGGTTCAGTACCACTCTTGTGCCGTAGCGTTTCTCTCCTGACCTTAACAAATATATTTGTGACTGTTAATAAAGAACTAGTGATTAATTTAAATAATACGTATATTTTATTGTAACCCCATGGTTTTTCTAAATATCTCATTTCTCCCTTTTCCATTTGACATATTTGGACTTTTTTAATGCCTCCAACTCCCTTTTAAACTCCTTGAGTCATGTAAGCTAATGTCTAATAAAATGGCCAAAGGAAATATGGTGACCATCTGTCCCGTTTATACAAGACTGAGGGGTTTCCCAGGTGTGGAACTTTCTGTATGAAATCGTGACAGCCTCAAGCAAACTGGGAGGAGCTGACTGATGATTGGAAAGGAAGGCAAGAACATCAAGAGAAGCAGAGAGGCTGAATTAATAACTATGAAATCTACATTTGTTATTGACACCGATACCATGTACCTTTGGCCACCTGTAGATAACATAGTTTTAAGTCTTACTTATCTTTGTAACTTATAACAGGATGCAATTTTAGTAAGCTCAATAGGAAGTTCTTGAATAAATCTTTTTCTGTTTGCACATTTACAGAATAGGGCTAGCATACTTCCTCACAGGGGAGTTGTGAAAATCAGGGAGCAGGTTTGTAAAATATCTTCATTACTGCATTTCCAGTTGTGCAAATGCATTATACATTATAATAGTTGAATAAGAAGCCATTTCCAAAGTCTTCTCTTTTATTCCTTAAACGTTTCTTTCCCAACTAGGAGTGGTCAGCAGATATAAGCTGGTTTGAGTTTGAGATGATGTCCCTAGAAAAAGGACCTGAAGCAGAAGGCACTGCCGAAACAGTGGATATAGCATTTAAGAATTAGGAGTCCCTTCTACAGTGAAGCATCTGCCATTAGTGGCTTTTATCCTCTTGAATATGAATATAATGGTATTTACTGTGCTCCTCGTGGATGAGTAATATCCACCTAGAAGGTATAGTGAAGCATAGAAAACTTTGTACTTTCTCATCTCAAAGAGCTTACATGAGGTCAGATAATCAAAGTATAAAAATATAACTATTGTTTACAACACTGTTTGTTGAACCATTACAGGCAATGATTCATGTGAATACCTTCTCTCAAGTGGCAGATTTCTTGGAGAGAAAGTTTGGCAACCTCACAGTTGCATGATGCATAAATACAAAATCAGGTAAGTTCTCTTCATTTTGTTGTTTGTTTTCTTTTCTAGGATGGATCTTAATATCTAGTGGAGAGGGGTTGGTAAAGCAAAGAAAATACTATATGGTACTTCTCTATATGATGGTAGAGAATTGCTGACAGAGTGGGGGGTGGAAGTGGGGGTGAGCCCAAATGAAGATTCCTGCCAAAAGCATTAGGGAAAGAAATTGTCCAAGCTTCTTTATCTCAGGTGAGAGAGAACCAGGCCCAAGGCAATAAGTAGCCCGTGAGTGAAGGACTTTAGCTTTAGGACTTGAATAGCTACCTCATGGAGTTAGATTCTGAGATAATGGATAGAAAGCACTTAATATACTTAGAGTACCTCTTAAACACTTAATAAATGAGGGTTGTAATTATTAATCATTGTAGAGTTAGTTGATCATCCATGGGCTGGTTGGCTAAACAAACCTGGCCACCTATTTCTAAAGCAACATAACTGTGTGTATGATAATCCTGTACTACTTTCTTCACGAACTATGTGCTTTGAAATGCCAACATGCTGATTTTACTTATTGTAATTAATGTTTCTTTGTTGATTTCAGTGAAGCAAAGAACTGTCTTGTAGATAAACATATTGCATTTATTGGAGATTCCAGAATTCGTCAGTTGTTTTATTCTTTTGTAAAAATAATCAATCCCCAATTCAAAGAAGAAGGAAATAAGGTAAACCTTATCTATCCTCTTCATTAGGGTATTGTTTTAGAAGTTAACCAACTGGATAGTTATAGGAGGAATATGCCTCTCCACATTAACAGAACTATAAAAGTTTTACTTTGGTTTTGGGAAAGGTGGAGGGAAAAAGGGATGATAAACATAATAGGGAACATAATGGAGAACACAAGAGGTGGTGGGTAAGGTATTAGTAAACCTTTCATTACCGTAAACTTCTAGTTTTTTGGAAATAGTAAGTTCTTTTGATAGAAAAACTTTTTAGAATTCTTTAGAAAGAAAACTAAGAGCAAATATCCCTTATTCTTCTTTTCATATTTTGCCATATTTCTTTTCGGTCTCTTAAAAAAGTGATAATATCCATTCATCTGTCGATGGACATCTTGACTCTTTCCACAGTTTGGCTATTGTGGACATCGCTGCTATAAACATCGGGGTGCACATACCCCTTTGGATCCCTACATTTGTATCTTTGGGGTAAATACCCAGTAGTGCAATTGCTGGGTTGTAGGGTAGCTCTATTTTCAACTTTTTGAAGAACCTCCGTACTGTTTTCCAGAGTGGCTGCACCAGCTTGCATTCCTACCGACAGTGTAGGAGGGTTCCCCTTTCTCCGCATCCCTGCCAACATCTGTCATTTCCTGAGTTGTTAATTTTAGCCATTCTGACTGGTGTGAGGTGGTATCTCATTGAGGTTTTGATTTGGATTTCCCTGATGCCGAGCGATGTTGAGCACTTTTTTATGTGTCTGTTGGCCATTTGGATGTCTTCTTTGGAAAAATGTCTGTTCATGTCTGCTACCCATTTCTTGATTGGATCATTTGTTCTTTGGGTGTTGAGCTTAAGAAGCTCTTTGTAGATTTTGGATACTAGCCCTTATCTGATATGTCATTTGCAAATATCTTCTCCCATTCTGTCAGTTGTCTTTTGGTTTTGTTGACTGTTTCTTTTGCTGTGCAAAAGCTTTTTATCTTGATGAAGTCCCAATAGTTCATTTTTGCCCTTGCTTCCCTTGCCTTTGGCGATGTTTCTAGGCAGAAGTTGCTGCGACTGAGGTCAAAGAGGTTGCTGCCTATGTTCTCCTTTGGGATTTTGATGGACTCCTGTCTCACATTTAGATCTTTCAACCATTTTGAGTCTATTTTTGTGTGTGGTGTAAGGAAATGGTCCAGTTTCATTCTTCTGTATGTGTCTGTCCAATTTTCCCAACACCATTTATTGAAGGGACTGTCTTTTTTCCATTGGACATTCCTTCCTGCTTTGTCGAAGATTAGTTGACCATAGAGTTGAGGATCCATTTCTGGGCTCTCTATTCTGTTCCATTGATCTATGTGTCTGTTTTTGTGCCAGTACCATACTGTCTTGATGATGACAGCTTTGTAATAGAGCTGGAAGTCCGGAATTGTGATGCCACCAGCTTTGCTTTTCTTTTTCAACATTCCTCTGGCTATTCAGGGTCTTTTCTGGTTCCGTACAAATTTTAGGATTATTTGTTCCATTTCTTTGAAAAAAGTGGATGGTATTTTGATGGGGATTGCATTGAATGTGTAGATTGCTCTCGGTAGCATTGACATCTTCACAATATTTGTTCTTCCAATCCACAATGGAATATTATGCAGCCATCAAAAAGAATGAGATCTTGCCATTTGCAACAACGTGGATGGAACTGGAAGGTGTTATGCTGAGCGAAATAAGTCAATCAGAGAAAGACATGTATCATATGACCTCACTGATATGAGGAATTCTTAATCTCAGGAAACAAACTGAGGGTTGCTGGAGTGGTGGGGGGTGGGAGGGATGGGGTGGCTAGGTGATAGACATTAGGGAGGGTATGTGCTATGGTGAGCGCTGTGAATTGTGCAAGACTGTTGAATCACAGATCTGTACCTCTGAAACAAATAATATATGTTAAAAAAAAAAAAGAAGAAGATAGTAGGAGGGGAAGAATGAAGGGGAGGACATCAGAGGGGGAGACGAACCATGAGAGACTATGGACTCTGAGAAACAAACTGAGGGTTCTGGGGGGGCGGGGGGATGGGTTAGCCTGGTGATGGGTATTAAAGAGGGCACGTACTGCATGGAGCACTGGGTGTTATACACAAACAATGAATCATGGAACACTACATCAAAAACTAATGATGTAATGTATGGTGATTAACATAACAATAAAATTTTTTTTTAAAAAGTGATAATAATCTTGTAATCTTTTAGCATGTACAATTTTATGTCTTGCTTCTTTTCCCACCACTTACCATAATTCACCGTATTATTATATAATCAGTGTAAGCATCTTCATAATGGCAATGTGTTATTGAGTGGATATACGTAATTTTATATAATTCTTTCTTTTCTTTTTGTAGTTTTCTATTTTTCTTTTACAATTTAAAAAAAGGACATTCTTGATTACATCTTTGTGTGAAAACTCTGCTTTTTAGATTATTTCTGAAGAATTGAATCTCTATAATGTAAATATTAGGTTAAAGAATATAAACACTTTAAAAACTACTGATTATATTACTAAACTATTTTAATTTATACTACTATTTTCAGTGTCCATCAGGACCTAATTTTCTACAGCTTTGCTGGCACTGGGCAATTACACTGTATACTTAAAACAACAATGCGACAAATTTCTGCTCTTTTTATAGAAAATTTCTGATTTTAAAAATATATCTGTCTTTGAAAATTAACAAGAATGGATCTCTCTCTCTACATATACTTGTTAATTATTTGGTTGGTCAGTTAATACTTTGTGGATTATCTCATCCTTTCTTTTTATACATTTTTAAGTGATGCAAAATTCTAATCCCTGTCTTCAACTGCAGATGATTGGGAGTGGGCGATAGCAAGGAGAGAAAAGTAAAATACAAGAAACTTTAGAATTGTAGGGGGAATAGCTCATGATTTTATGATGAAAATCTGCCTGTTCCTGTCAACTTGCCATGTGGTAAGGAGTTGAAAAATGAGGGACTTCACAGCTAAGTATCTAGTCACATAGTCACTACATCCTTGGGAACTATTCCTTGTGAAAAGAGTCCATTAGCTATTAGAGATTTTTGTCCACTAGGAAAGGCTAGTATAGATTTTAAATTTGAATAATGGAAAATGATAAAGTCCACTTTTCATTTATTTTGGTATCTGTAAATGTATTTTTCATTTGTATTTATATACACAAAATTATACAGAAGAGTTGATGTTTAATGACATGAGATTATCACAGTTTAAAGTAAAATACTTTGAGTGAACTTGTAAAAAGTAGAGAGATTTCTGACTTCAAGGAAACAGTTTTAATATTTCTAGGCTTAGAATAGTGTGAATTTCTGAAAATTGGAATAATGGATTTGACAGCAGTTAGTTGAAAAAAACTATAATGATTTAGTTTACAGCCAAAAGTAGGTACAATATGGTACATTGTTTCTGAGCCCTGGTTATAACAGTAGGTTTCCAGTCTTTATTTTCTAGAGGTGCCCAGTTAACCCACAATTATCAAACAAGATACATTTAAATTCATGTGCATTTAAAAAAGAAACAAAGACAGTTTGTCATAGTCTGAGAGACAGTTGCTGAGAAAGTAGTTCAAACTGCTAGTGGAACATTTGCCAAAATGTATTTTACTTAGTTCCCTTGTCTGAACACCTTGAAGACAGGGATTGTGTATTATCATTTTTATTTTTTAAATACATTTGTTGTGCCTCACACAGCCTGGCATATTGTAGAGGCTAAATTTTATTATTTTAGCCTTGGTATGGGTTTGTTTGGGTAGAATAGGTGTATTGAAGATAATTCTTTATTTGAATTTTTTTCTTCTCCGTGTTGAGGCAAAAAAAAAAAAAATCTTAAAGAAGCTGTAGAGCAGGACTCTTCTCAAATTCCATTTTGTGGAAGACTGGTTCTGCAAAAACTCTGGTCAAATAAGTTTGGGCAGAGCTGGATATCCTATCCCCCTTTTAGATGGTTTTAATTTAGGCTGGGATATTAAAAACTTGAGAAGTCTTGCAGTAAAACAAACAAACAAACACCCCTGTTTGTGTTGCTTTCAGCCAGAGGGCAAACTAGATACTCTGGAGGCCCCTTCAGCCTCAAACCAGCTAGATCCTAGATTAAAACTTGTTGATGTATTTCTAGACTTTGAGGAAATGGGAGACACTCCCCAGAAAAGGAACAAACCATGAGTCAAAACCAGAGATGGGAACAATAATAGCAGGCACTCAGTAGAGGTTCAGGCTGGCCTGAAGACAGATGCCAATAGCAGCAATGCTCTGTGTGTAGAAGACGAAGCTTTGGGCCAGCAGATTTCTCAGTGGTAATATTGGAAGCCAGAGGATGCTAGAATAATAGCTTTAAACTTCTGAGAGAAAGGAAATTTCAATCTAGAATTGTGTGCCTAGCATACAAATGTCTATTCTTGAAATTTAGAACATTTTCAGATAAACAAAATCAGGGTTTATTGCTGGATAGATTTATAATAAAGGATTTTCTAAAGGGTAAACATCAGGAAGAAGGGAAATAATTCAGAAAAAAATGACCTGAAACATAAGAAGCAGTGGTTAAAGAAAATCCTAAGGATGCATGTAAATCTAAACAAACAGTGTCTAAACGATAATGTCTTTTTACACTTTATAAAAAGACAGTATTAAAGAACTGGCTAATAATAGCATGCAAGTCAGAGGAGTATGATCACAAAGTTTTCTAATGTCCCACACATACATAACATGCACACACACACATATATGCTCACACACATACATTCATATCTACATGTACAAAAACATATACATGCAAAAATCACTTTTTATATATATTCCACATATATTTAAAAAAACCTATGTATGCGTGAGGGAGCTAAAAATCAAAAAGTAAGATGATAGAAACATAATCAAAATAAGTGCAAGTGGTCTAAACTTGTCAACTAAACACAGATTTTCTGATTGGTTTTAGAAAGAACTTTCTGCTGCTTAAAAAGACATATCTAAAACAAAAGGATATGGAAGGTTTTAATTAAAAATGAGAAAAGATTTACTAGACAAATACTTATTAAAGAAAGATAAGTCATATTAATATAAGACAGAATAGATTGTAAGGCAAAAAGTGTTATCAAGGATACAGATACTTTTTAATGACAAAAGTTTTAAATCACTAAGATTTGAAACTCGTGGGCATGAAATAAATTAACCTTAAAATGTATAAAGCAAAATTAATATGATTACAGTGAAGAGTTGACAAATCCTCCGTCAAAGTGAGAGAATTGCTCACTGCTCATGCATTTAATGATAGGACAGGCAAAATTACTAAGCATATAGTTGACTATTAACATGCTGATTTTATGAACTTACAGCTCAATACTTAAAGAATACACTAAAAAATCAAAGAATATATTTTTTCAAAGCACACGTGGAATCTTTTTGACAACATATTGGGCCATTAAGCAAGCCTCAACAATATCAGAGAATTGGTATCATTCTTTCTCTATTAGATAAGTTCCTTTATATTCTAACTTAACCTGATAAAAATTCTATAAGGATCCATAAGGAACAGTAAACGTTCCTAATGGTGAAATGTTAGACATATTTATGTTAAATTCAAAGAGGAGACAGGGTTGTCCATTATTTCTGCTTCTATTCAAAATTGTATTAGAGGTCTTACCAAGGAAAGATAAAGATGTAAAGATTGGAAAGAGATAGACTCAGAATTTCATATGATACAATTATCTACAAAGAAAACTCCAAAGAATCTATAGAAAATTACTAGATGTAATAAAAATTTTAACAAGATAGCTGATATTAAGATGAACATACAAAAATTAATTGTAGTAACTCAATGAAGCTGTTAAAAATGAATTGCTTATCTACACGAGGAACATAAAATTCAAACTCATTTAAAAAATACTGTATACAATAGTTAACAAAAACCATAGAGTACATAGGAATAAGCCTAGCAAATGTGGAAGGTCTTTATGTAGAAAAATCATAAAACTTTATGTAAGCACAATTTAGATTGATAAAATTAAATATGAGATATATACTATATTCTGGAATGGGAAGAGTCAATATTGTAAAGATGTCAGTTATTCCTAAATTGATCTATAGATTCAATGTGATTTGAATAAAATCCTAACAGGATTTGTTATGGAACTTTACCAATTGATTCTAAATTTTATGTGGAAGGGCAGTGGACCAAGAATAACCACAACAGGTCTGAAGAACAAGGTGGAAAAGACTTATTTTCCAATATCCAGATTTATTTTAACTCTGTCATAACTAAGACAGTGTGGTATTGGTAGAGCTAAACAAAGAAACCAATGGAACATGATATAGAGCTTTAAAATAAACACGTGTGGGACGCCTGGGTGGCCCAGTCAGTTAAGTGTATAGCTCTTGATTTCGGCTCAGGTCATGATCTTAGGGTCGTGAGACTGAGCCCTGCATCAGGCTCCACACTCAGTAGGGAGTCTGCTTGAGACTTTCTCCTCCCTTCTCCCCGCTCTCTCTCTCTAAAATAAATAAATAAATCTTTAAAAATATATATAAAATAAAACACTTGCATATAAAAAGACTTAATAAATAACAGAGATGCTGTTGAATATCCCTAGAGAAAAGGAGGTCTATCCAATTAATGATGTTGAGGCAATTGGTTATGTATATGGAAAAAAGGTGAAATTGGAACCTCTACCTCATCTCATCAAGTAAAATCATTTCTAGATGAATTTAGCCTTAAATGTGGAAGCTAAAATTTTTAAACCTTTAGCAAAAAAAAAAAAAAAAAAAAAAAATGCAAGGGAATATCTTCATTATTTCAAGTAGGGAGAAGTTTCTTACATAAGAAACAAAAAGTGCTAACTATAAAATAAAAGATGGATAAATTTATATACCTTAAGATTAAGAGAATCTGTTCATCAAAAGATACCTTACAGAAGAAAAGGTAAGCTACGAACTAGAAGATATTTATAACATACATCCAAGAGATATAAGGACTCACAAATTAATTAAAAAAAAAAAAAAAGACAACCTAGTAGAAAACAAAAGAGGAAAGGCATGACCAGGCATTTCAAAGAGGAGGAAACATAAATCCCAGTGTAAATCTGAAAGATGTTTAAACATTCATAATTTGGGAATTTCAAATGAAGACCATAGTGAGATACCATTATATACCTACTTTAGTGACAGAAATTAAATTTTACAATGGCAAAAAATATGAAATCTGACAAGATTTATTAAAGACTGTATCTCAAACTGTTGGTGAGAGTATAAATTGTTACAAACACTTCAGAAAATAACTTCCATTATCATGTGAGGGTGAACATTTGTATAGCCTGGGAACCTATACAACTATTACTAGGGATGCTCTTATTATTCATTTATTAAGAAACCTGCAAGAAGGTGACTATCAGTGCTGTCTACAATCTAGATTTGGTGCATTGTATCAACTGACCTAAACTCTACAAAAATAATAAACATAATATTTGATATATATAAATATAATAAATTGATTGATGTAGGAAGGTTTTAAAAGGCCAAGAGATGTTCTAGATTATAAAAGAGTAAAGAGACATGATAACTAAATGCCTGATTTTAATTGAATTCTAGATTAAAATAGAAGAGCTATAGAGAGGACATTATTGGGAAATTAGGGAAATTTGAATGTGGACTGTATATTAGATTAATATTTTGTCAATGTCAAGTTTCTTAGGTGGGATTATAGTATTACGGTTACATAAGAGAATATTTATGTTCTTAGGAAATACATGCTTTATGTATTTAAGGGTGAAATGCTATGTCTGCAGTTTACTTTCATATGGTTCAGTAAGAGAAAAACAATGTACATATCTGTGCAGAGAGAGACAAGCTAGTGTAGAAAATGTAAACAATTGATAAAGGGTGGTTGGGGTGCTCATTATAATTTTGTCAGTTTTGCTCTCAGTTTGACATTTTTCTTTTAAGTTTGACATTTTTCAAAATTAAAAGTTGGAGAGAAAGCCAATTACATGAAACAATATATCATTTAAGGATGCATATACATGTGACAAAACTATATAATAGAAAGCAAAATAAAAAAACAAAATTCAAAGTAGTGGTTCCTTTGGGTGAAGCAAGGAATTAAGAAGGGGAGGTCCACGTAGGTCACTCAGTGTGTTGGTAGTGCTCTGATTTGTGCCATGGAATCAGGAGTGCTTATTTATGTTTATTGTGCTTTGTGATTACATATGTGACATATTCTTTTGTATATATCAAATGTTACATTAAAATGGTAAAGGAAAAGAAGAGAGAGATTGAGTTGAATTAACTGAACTATGCAAAAGGAGGAAAAAGAAAGTTCATGACACATTAGTTCTCTGAAGAAGAACTTTAACAAGGTCGGGATGGGATAGGAGGATGAAAACACGTGTAATTTTGTCTGACCCAGTATTTCCAAGATTTATTGGACTAAGGAAACTCTTTTCATAGAACACACCTTAAAGTACTATTGGTCCCAAGAGTCCTTTTGGGAAATGATGCTTGAATTTTAAACACTAGCCTGCTGATAAAAGCAAGCTTTGTTTCACAGAGATATAAATATAAATACTATTTGTCTGGTTAAATTAATGAAGACATTTCAGCCTTGGTTTTAGGAAGAGAATTAGCTTCTTTAGTTGACCACCGCCACCCCCACCCCATCCTGGATTTTTAACTCTGAAAGGATTTCTATTCTTTATATGGAATGCTTGGTTATAAGAAGTTGTCTCCAAACTTTATTTTTTTCTTCAACTGGACCACTTGTGTACAGTCTTCAAAGCGAAACCCAAACCTAGAGTCATATATGTGCACTCCTGTTCAGACAGGACTGCTACTAGTATACTGGTGAGAAGAGACTAATATTGCTGTAGCAACAAAACCACTCTACGATCTTAACAAATTCTTTTCTCACTTAGTGCTGCATGTTGTGGGTGGGCTGGCAAGAGGCTTTGCTCTTTGCGCTCAATCAGGGATTCCTGCTTGTTGGAATTTGTACCATCTTCTAGTTGTACCATTTGGAACATTATGCCTCTGCAGTCTCAGCATTAGGTTAAGCTAGAGACTAGAGAATTGCCCTGGGAAGAAGAAAGTGACCCATATCACATCTAGCCACATAACACTGGCCAGAACTAGTCATATAGTTCTGTCTAACGGATTGGGGGGCTGGGGTGGGACTCAGGAAATGCAGAAGAGCAATCCATCCTTGCCATAGATAATAGTAGTAGGACTAAACTGGAATGTGGCAGCCGTGACAAAAAGATAATTTATGTAGGCATGTTTACATATTTGCTTGCTTATTTGGAGTTGAGGTTTTGTCTTTGAATTATATCTTAGATGTTAAAAATCACATATAAACAATGTAGTGTCACTTATTTTTTTGGTATTCTGTGTAGGTCTTTTTCCCTTCAGGTTGAATATAGATAATTGAGATGTGGTGCATAAATAAATTAACAAAAGCAGCTAAAGGGAGAATTAGTGACATAAAATTAATTTGTATATGAATATTTCTCTGTTCTCTCTTTTTTAAATGATAGCATGGGAACATTCCTTTTGAAGACAAGATTGCATCAGTGAAAGTGGTAAGTTCATGTAATAGTAAGCTAAATATTGTGTTGAAACTGTATTCGTTGGTTAATTTATTTGTAGATCAGCTAATGCTTTGTGTATACTAAATATATTTCAATGTATTTAGAGTAGATAAGAATAGTTAAAATGATTGAATAAATGTTTGTATGCACTGTTTTGTGTAATAAAATGGAAAATTTGGTTCTCAGATTTTTTTTAATCCAGAAAAAAATAATCTTGTATGTTAATTTGAAGCCAGTAGATGTTCAGGATTAATATCTGTAAAAGAATATATGTGAATTTTATGAATTCCTGGTTGCAGTAACTTCTCCTAGATACTGAGAATACAGTGGGGATCAAGACAAAGATGTCCTAGACCTAATGGATTTTGCAAGTCATTATAGTTCTCTACATGCATTAAATGTGAAATAAGGATGGTAAAAAGGAAAAAGTGGGGCATTAGGAATGTACAAAACAAGGAATTAAAAATAGTTTCCTCTTTGAGAAAGAGATGTTTTAACTAAAGCTTCAAGGATTGGGGTGCGTGGGTGGCTCAGTCGTTAAGCGTCTGCCTTCGGCTCAGGTCATGATCCCAGGGTCCCGGGATCGAGCCCCACATCGGGCTTCCTGCTCGGCGGGAAGCCTGCTTCTCCCTCTCCCACCCCTCTGCTTGTGTTCCCTCTCTCGCTGTGTCTCTCTCTGTCAAATAAATAAATAAAATCTTAAAAAAAAAAAAAATAAAGCTTCAAGGATCAGTAGGAGCAAGTCAGGTCCCGTGGAAGAGTTTTATGAGCATTGTAGACAGAACAGTATGTGCAAAGTCCTGGAGAAAAAGGAGCACATAGAGCATCCTAGCAGCTGAAGGAGAACCAAAAGGGTACTTAGCATGAGGGCGAGAGTGGCAGGAGAAAAGGCAGAATGTCTTTGTAGAGGCCAGATCCTGCACCTCCTTAGCAGTTCTGAGGACTTTGGAATTTATTCTGAGGGCCATTGAAAGTCCTTGAATATTTAAGCAAGAATGTGGCAAGATCAGATTTAAATTTTGAAGCGATTACTACAGGGAGTCATTTAGAGGGAAACAGAAGTGGGTACAAGAAGTATCATGAGACCATTGGGAAACTGAGGTGGGAGTGAAGGTGTTGCAGACCAGTGGTGGTATTCGTTAGGTACTCTGTATGACAGGTGCATGTTTATTTTGAATGGTAGATGTGTTTCTTTGACTTTTTCTTATGTTTCTTTTTCAGGATTTTCTGTGGCATCCAGAAGTTAATGGTTCTATGAAACAGTGTATCAAAGTGTGGACCGAGGTCTGTATTTGAAAATACCACATTTTAAAAGCTCATGAACACGCACTGATTTGCTCCCCCTTACTCACCTGTCCCACTCTTCTGTACTTTATGCCAACTTTCTTAATAGTGACTAAATTGAGCTGGATTGATGCTGTCACTTTACTGAGAAGAGGGAGTTTTGATCCAGTTCCTCTGCTGCCACCACCCTGGCCCTACAGCCATTATGCTCATGCCACACTTTGCAGCCAGAATTTTCTGTTACTGCTGTAGCCCAGTTCATTCAAACCCAGGTCATCTTCCTAGCACAACATACATTCTTTTGAGTGTTTTCCCACTTTGTCCTTCAGACTCATGACCGGGTTCTTTAGGAACCTATTTTTTGTTAAATAGCCTGTTTTCTTCCCTTTTATCATTACACTTGTGACCCAAAAGTGGAGCCTGGTATATTTTGGCTCATAATGTTCGGAGATAAATTAGATATAAGGACAAGCATGCTATTAACCTTGAAAACCCCTAAGTCCTCACAAGTCCACTCTACAATCTCCACAGTAGTCTTCGTGGAGCTCTTGGTCTGTCCTTTAATTAAACCTGTATTCTTTCCCAGAGGTGTTCGCATTCAGGATGGATAAAGCAATATTCAATTTTGTTGATCTTGTTTTGCTTAATTACTTGTGCTGCAATGGTATTTTTCTTTGCTTCTTTTCACATTACACGTTTAGTACTGCAACCACTTCATACACCAAATAAGCTTATGTAGTCAACATTTCTAACTTTATTTCTTTCACAAAATGTGTTTAAGTTTTCAAAAAACAAAAATGCAAACAACTTCTAGAATTCAACTTTCTGGTAAATTGCAGTCTCATATAATTGTCTTTTGTTTTTGTTGATATGTTTATTGCAAAAGTATAGAATAATGTTACATGTATATTTCAAAGGATTTAAACATATGTTTTATATTTGTGCTGGACCTAAAAGTATATCCATTAAAGTAGTAGAAATTCACAGTTAAATAAACATCAATGTAGTATAATTTATAAGTCCTGCAAAGTCACAGAAGACCTTTGTTATTTACTAACTTGGAGATACATTGCATATCCAGATTTTCAGTTCTTGTAATTTGTAAAACTAGTTTTTTGGAGCATTAGCTTCTCTTGTAAAACTCCATACGCACTATTGGGGGAAAGAAAAGATTCAGCTTATTTAGGGAGATGGCCGTGTCATTACCTAAGATTGATTAGTTGATTGATTTCATTTATTTAAAGAGTATGTATGTATGTATGCATGTATTTATGTATGTATTTTTGGCAGTTTTCATAGTAAGCTGCTAGATCCTAAGAATGCAATGATCCATATTTTTATGATTTACGTAGTATTGCTAGTTTTATGCTGGGTATTAGGAGTGTGGCTAGAAATTAGCCTCAGTCTCGGCCCTCAAAGAATTTACAATATCTAGTAGATAGTGACTTTCTGATGAATAATAATGTGGTAAAATGAAGAGTAACTACAGAATTGAGCACAACGGACTATGAAAGCACCATGGATAGAGGCACTTAGTATGGGGGTTGGTTAGATACAGGTGATAGTTTAAGAAAGCTTTACAGAGGAGATAATATTTCCAGAAGAACTGTGGGGTCAGAAAGACACACTTATTACCTGAGATAGCATTATTGAAGCCTACAGGCATAAAAGCAAAGTTGAGTTTAGACAACTCCACTATGATTCAACAGATATTTATTAATCGCCTGTCATTTTCTAGGTACTGGGTTAAAAACTGCTGATACCTTGGTTAACACAATAGAGTTCCTCTCCTCAAAGAGCTTCCAGATGAGTGGCAGATATAATTAAGAAAGTAATGTGACACGTACCAAAAAAGGGGAAAATAGGGTGCAGGATGATTACAGAGAGTAGGCACTACTCTAAGTTTTCAAAACTAGTTTTCAGATAAAGTGATCTTAAGGGTGCGGGCCCAGAGGTGCCTGGGTGGCTCAGTCAGTTAAGCGTCTGCCTTCGGTTCAGGTCGTGATCACGGGGTCCTGGGATCGAGCCCCACATTGGGCTCCCTGCTCAGGAGGGAGCCTGCTTTTTCCTCTCCCTCTGCCTGCCGCTCCGTCTGCTTGTGCTCTCTCACTGTCTGTCAAATAAATAAATAAAATCTAAAAAAGGGGGGGAGGGGGAGGGCCTGGTGTGAGAAAGGAGGGTTGTTTCATGCATAGGAAATAGTATATGCAAAGATACTGAAGATAGAGTGTAGCTTATTCAGGGGATCTTTTTTTTTTTAAGATTTTATTTATTTATTTGACAGAGAGAGAGCACAAGCAGTGGGGGAGAGGGAGAAGCAGGCTCCCCGCTGAAAGGTTTAAACAAGAGAATGATGACATAGTGGAGTAGTTGTGGGAAAATTAGGCTAACCTGTGAAGAAACCAACAATTTAGATTTAATACTATAGGTAAGTGGTAGTCATTAAGAAGTCTGAGCTACTCGGGTGGATTTGGAGAATCTGGGTACAGTGTGAGGTGATATTTGAAGTTACTTGAATAGAAGACATTGAATAGGCAGTGGGTTTAGAGATTAAAGAAGAGGGCTTGTAATGGAGCGATCAAAAAACTTGTGAGAAGGGGCAGTAAAGGGAGTAAGAGGAAAAGCAGAAGAATAATTGTAATGTAACACACAGGGGAGGAAAGAGTTTTAAAAAAGTGGCCAGTCAGAAGTGTCACTTAAGGAACTAGACAGAGTAGAATGAAGCTAACAGAATGTGGCAATTCAGAGTTCCTTAATGGGAAGGTCAAGCCCCAAATCAAAACGTCATCAATTGAGGCATAAATGAGAGATAAAAGAAATTGTCATAGCGAGGGCAAAATGCTCTTCCATGTAATCTGTTGGTTAACGGTGTGAGGGGGAAGGATTTGAGAGTGAGGCATGGTTGAAGGAATGTGTTTCTGAGGATAAAGATGATTTAGCATTTTGTAGATGGGGGAAGGAAGGAGACTAGAGAATGAAGACAAGATTGATGAGAGTTAGAGACGGATCATTCATGGGTATAGCCTTGGATGTAAAGAGGGAGGCTATAGAAACAGAGTAAGGATTAGCCATTAGGAATAGGGAGATATTTCTTGACTCTGTTGTTCAAGAAAGATAAGCTGGCTGAGGTTGTAAGAATGGAGGAAGAAAGGCTAGAGCACACAAGCCAGATGAATTCTGTTTTCTCTATGAAGTTTGAGAATTAAATTCTATATTGAAAGTAAGAAGGAAGGCAAGAGGGACCTGTAGAAGGGAAATAAGATTTGGGATAACCAATGTGAAGAATGAGAAGAGGAGCCATCTAAAGCTGAGGAAAAAGTTCCACTAAAATAACAGTGTAAAATGAAGCACACTAGACTGGAAATAAGAATATCTAGGAAGGAAATTATTGTTACTCTTTTTCTCCGCTTTCATAGTCTTCTACACTAGCATGTATTACCTTTACAATGAGACAATACCCATCATTTTTACTTTTATAGATGAGTCAGATTTTTTTCTAATTAAATTTCTTGCTTATATTTACTTGTTCCTGTGCACATGTTTCTAATACCACGTCTTAGATGTTGTGGAAAGTACACTTCAGGAGTCACAAGACTTAAGTTCTGGCTTTGTCCCTACCAGGCCTCAGCAATACCCTGTAAACTTTTCTGAGTCCGTATGCTTAACTTTATAGGATATGTATAATATCTTCTTGCCTATATCACAAGTGGTAAGAATCTATATTAAAATAAGCTAATTTAACAGAACTTAATAAATTACCAAGTACTATATAATTGGTAATATTAGTAGTAGGACAATTTCCATTTGGTCAGGATTTATTAAATAGGATGATTTCCATTTGGTCAGTATTTTGTTAAATACGTATTGGATTTAGCTTTCCCAAAGACATTTCTTATATTTTATTTAACACTTACACCATGTACCCTATAGGCTTCCATGGATATTTTTTTTAATTTGCTGTCATAATATACTCTATAAACAGTTTACTCAGAATTCAGGATAATATTAGGCCATATTAGATTTTAGTGATTGGGGTTTTTTTTTTTTAAGAACATCAAAGAATTAAACATACCAGCTTCATGCCATCCTCTTAACCACATAACCATGTAAGGTTTTAGGCATTGGATGTTCCATCTTGTTATATAACAAGAATCCAGTAAGGAACTCTAGAAAATTAAAGTGCATTTAGAAGGAAAAACTTAAATTCAAGGCAAGAAGCAAGTGATGTTACTTATATTAATTCCCTTAACTGGATAGAACATTATGACAAAGATTTTTCTTTCTTTAGGACTCTGTTGCAAAGCCCCATGTGATTGTAGCGGGAGCTGCCACAGTAAGTTATTATCTATATTCTTACATGATGATTTTTGTTTCATACTTAAGGACATGCTAAGAAAAAGTTAACTTATGTTAAATAAAATTCTTGATTGTACTTAGGTATCAATTCCCACTTCTATTATAATTAATGAGGCTGATGAATTATCATGAAAAAAATCTGAGTGAATTTCATAAACTTGGTGTTAAATGTCAATATTATTTTATATCTAAAATTATATTTTTCTTGAATGTTATACATTGAGTGTCTAATTTTATATCAGCTTTTTCTAATTACCTTCATAGATTTCATGAAATAATTTGACCAAATTTTATTCTAATGTTGAATAAAAATGGGAATTATCTTAAAATAATAACTTCTGTTACAATAGAGTAAATTATAATTTTTCTGTGATAAATACTGAATTAATGCTTAATTTTTACTTCTTAGTGGTCTATCAAGATTCACAATGGTAGCAATGAAGCGCTTTCCCAATATAAAATGAACATTACCTCTATAGCACCACTTTTAGAAAAACTGGCAAAGACTAGTGATGTTTATTGGGTCTTACAAGGTAAGGAATGAGTAATGAACAAATGTCATTTTGCATATATTTTGAGGCATGGGTTTTTATTGTCTCCTGTTTCAAGAAGCAAAATTACTCCTTTGTGAGAATAAATCTTGAAATAAGGATTGCAAAATTAGAATAATTTGAGTTATTTGCTTTCCTTTTCTGAACTAAGGAACAGACAAATAAATATAATAAGTAAAAATAAATAATAAATAAACATATCCTTCAAGGAGCCTCCGTATACAAAATGGCTGCAGAATATAACAAAGAGAATAAGTTCTCGAAGGCAAATGAGATGTTTAGGTCTGATTTTATTTCTTACAAAGTATATTTATTATAATTGGGAAATATAGAAAAAATTATTGTCTGTTTCATAATATTAGACTCACTGGAAGTAAATGAATGTACTTTGGAATTGACAGAATATATTTAAATCATACCATCTAGTTTATACTTGGTAATGAAATTCTTTAAGAGAAAGTTGACATTAGATCAAGTCATTTCAGGGGTTTATTGAAGGTCCATTATTTAATGCCTACCATAATATGAAATTGCCTTGGATATTTTAACAATTCAACTTGCTTGTCAGAAATTCTTATGATTATTTCCAAATTGAATGTCAAGTTGAGTGGAACAACAAGGGTGGTGATAATCTGTTCTGCAATCTATATTATTTATAGACTCATCGTTAACCTTTCTCTTACTAAAATGAGAAAAAATTAAATTATTTATAGTAAGTGATAAGGGACCTTGGTCCTCAATAATACTGCTTCCTAATTGTGTCAACAAAGCAGTGACAGGAGGAAAAAAAAGATTGACTGCTACTCTTTATTAGGCAGTCTTCCCCAGTCCAGTTTTAAATTCCATTGCCCAGTAGAACTCCGCATCCCCAAATTTTAAACTCTTAAGACATGCTAGAACATAAAAATGTTTCCTGAAAGCTGTGTACATAAAAGAAAAAAGGGATGAAAGTTCTTTAAATTTGAAGGAGGTATTGATTGATTGAAAGCATCTGAACTTTAACAACAAAATATGAAATGCAATCAACTAACTTGCATGATCACAATTTCTACCAATAGGGACTTTTAAATGTGTTTTTAAAAATATGTGTTTCACGTGCAGATCCTGTTTATGAAGATCTATTAAGTGAAAATAGGAAAATGATCACTAATGAGAAGATAGATGCCTACAATGAAGCTGCAGTCAGTATTTTGAATAGTAGCACCAGAAATTCTAAATCAAATGTTAAGATGTTCAGTGTTTCTAAATTAATTGCTCAAGAAACCATCATGGAATCATTGGATGGCTTACATCTCCCTGAATCAAGCAGAGAAACTGTAAGAATTCTTGTATCTGTCAGAAGATAGAAACTATAATATCTTATTGGTTATAACTATACATCACTATAATATGGTAACAAATAATTTATTTTATTGCAATCTTAATTACTTGTAGTTATTCTATCTAAACATATATCTACACATAATTTTGCTTTCTATTACCTCGCTGAATATATTAGTGAGAGTTTTAGTAAAAAGGGGAAGAAGCTATGCAAGGGAGGAAATGAAACTTCATTTATTGAGTGTTAGTCACTGTTAATATACCTTATCTCCTAAGAAGCTTATAAATTCTCAGCACGTTCATGTTTAAAAACTATTACTTTATGTTCTCTTTAACTTAAGCCTTAAATTTATAAGACTAAGCTTCTGTGAAGCACACATTTTTAAAATATGTGGAATCATTTTTATTATTTCCTTATAGTTCTTAAACCCTAAGTATTAGTCAGAGTGCATAGTAGTTACTGAGCAAATCCAGATTGACAGATGGAAAGGGATTTTAGGTCAAATAAGAAAGAGAACTGCCTAATTGTAAATTTTCGCACACAGTACAACAGATATTATTGTTTTCTTATAAAGCAGAATCTTTTTGAGGATCACATAACCCCTTTGACTATTCAGTAAAAGGCAATGATTCTATTCCTGTTCCAGGCAGAAAAATGCGTGTTTGCATATTCACAGACATGGTTCTCCATAGACTTTAAAGGGGCTTTGTGGACCCTGGAACTGGTTAAGAACCTTAGGCTGGAGTTTGTAGGCTAGTATCTTCAAGAATGCCAGGTAGAGAACTTCCTGAAGTCACAGGGCTAAAAGGATGAGCTTTTCTAAATAGTTGAGTCTTTCTGAATGCTTAGGCTTAAAAAATATAATCATTTTAGAGTTCCAAAATTGCCTAAACTATGAAATTTTTATAAAACTAGATTTGATTGAACTTCAACTAGACAGAATATTGGCAACTTGTCTAGAAGATTTTTATTATAATGAAACCATATTAAAGTTTGATATTAGAAACCTTAAAACATTAGAATCCTAAGTGGTCCATAAACTGTAAACGAAATGAGAAGCAAATTACAAATATTGTTAGCTAAGAATTAGTGATTTTTTTGGTGCCAGTAATTTTACATCTTTTTTTTTTTTTTTTTTTTACATCTAAAGACTGGGACTCTATCTTAAGTATCCTGGTATCTTCTGTATTGAAAGTCTGCTAATTAAAATTCTTTGGGCTTTGACATCTGTCAGTATTTTTTTCACCAAAGGTCATGGCCCATTAGCAGCCATGAAATGGGTATTTCTTTTTTTAAAAGAATAGAATAGAAAAATGTCAGAGTGCATTCCAACTAGTAAGGAGAGGTATTGTTTCCTATATATGTGTTCTGGGTCACATTATAAAGTGAATCTTTCATTTTGGATCATAGTCCAAGAAGTTTGAAAAACCCTGAACTGGCTATTACAGCTTGAAGGAATACCATTATTTGCATGAGTGTTTGGGAAATGGTAGCAAAAAGTACAAAGGTATTTTGGTTTCGGTGCTGAAAACTCAGTAGTATTCACAAGAGAAAAATCTGATGCGAGATATATTACTGACAAGATAATAACCAAATAACTTGATTTGTTCACAGAGTGCAATGATTCTTATGAACGTGTATTGCAATAAGATTCTGAAGCCTGTAGATGGTTCCTGTTGTCAACCTCGGCCTCCTCTTACTCTCATACAGAAGCTAGCTGCTTGTTTTTTCACTTTATCTATTATCGGATATTTAATTTTTTATATAATCCATCGTAATGCTCACCGGAAGAATAAGACATGTACTGATTTGGAAAGTGGAGAGGAAAAAAAAAATATTATCAATACCCCTGTGTCTCCATTAGAAATACTTTTACAGTCTTTCTGCAAACTTGGCCTGATAATGGCTTACTTCTATATGTGTGACCGTGCAAATCTATTTATGAAGGAAAATAAATTTTATACACATTCAACTTTCTTTATTCCAATTATCTACATCTTGGTTTTGGGAGTATTTTACAATGAAAATACTAAGGAGGTAAGAGTCATTTTCTTTTTAGCTAATGTTATCCTTTTTATCTCATTATAAACTCTGGATTAAATAAATAATATCATTTATCATACCAGAATATTCAAACATGTATATAGAATACAAAGGGATATTGTAGTTGTACTTTGCCTGGTGGACTCTTAACAGTTGCTTTTTTGAAACAGTTTGGAAAAAGTTCAAAGAGTCATGTGAAGATTGTTGAAAAGTCGGTAAATAATGATCTGTGAAAAAGATGTCATAACTTAGTGTTCTTTTGCCTGTTTGGGGATGGAGAAAGTGGAGATGCTCCCAATTTTATAATGGTCTGCAAACATGAGATACTATTATTTTATATCAAGTGAAAAAAAATGTAACTTAAAAATATAATTAACAAATGCCTATATGCACATTTTATATTTATATATTTATACAGTCAGACAAGTATACACACAAATTCGAATGTACGTAATAATGTGGGCACTGCTTACAATATTCTGAATTTCCTATTTTAGAATTATTGTAATTGCTTAGAATATTGGTGCAACTTCTTTATAAGGCATGATTTATTTGAATTAATAAACTCTATTGTAAGAAATAACTCTCATATGAGGATTACTAATCAGTTTTTTAATCTCCAATGAGAATATCCTTGGGAAAATAAACTATAATAATAGACCCTTTTTTCACATTAAAGTGTAAGAGAACTATAAGGTCTTTTCTAGCTGAAACTCTTAAGATTCTTTTAAAGAAAATTATAAAATGCCATTTTTTAGTTTTACAAACATATCTGTCACAATATAAATGTAATCTTAATATAAAACCATGAGTAGCAACTTAAATATTTAAAATCTCTTTTAGTTTATATTAATCTTCAAATTCATATTGTATTTTAAATAGTTTTATTATATCTTTTATCAAATCAAATGCCAATCTTTAATTGTTTTTCCCCCCAAGGTTCTTTTGACAGAAGCATTAGCTTTATATCCTATAAAAAAAATTTACTTAATAATAGCTTCATAGTGAATTTTAAAACAGACTTTGGTTCTTTTCCACAGACTAAAGTGTTAAATAGAGAACAAACAGATGAATGGAAAGGCTGGATGCAGCTTGTGATTCTGATTTATCATATCTCTGGAGCAAGTACAGTAAGTATTTTGAATTTATGTTCAGAAGACATAGGAAATGGTGGAACTATACTGTTTCTTTCAGGGCATCACCTCTTTTGTGTTTTATATTCTCCACCTTTAGAAACCTGTTTTATTTCCCACCCAATCATTATACCTTCCCATTCTTCTCCTACCACCCAACTCTTTGAGAAGGTATAGTTTCAAGGCAATAATTTATTTGTAATACTTGGCCTTAATTTTAATTAGTAGAAGCAGCTGATAACCTAAGGGTATTATTTCATGCCACCCTGTTGGACAGCTAATTTAAACTTAGGAAGAAACTGTGTAGATGCAAAGGATTTCAAATAGGCAAGTTCCTATCAAAAGAAATCAAGTTAGATGATTATATTTATATTCTACCCTTACTTGTATTTTAGGAAGTTTGGCCAACTGTTTTTACCCCTTTATAATTTAAAAACCTTAGAATTCTTTTGCCCCAGTATTCAAAGAACTCAGGTACTAAGGGACTACCATTGTACCATTTTTGTGCCCTACTTCCTAAGTATTACCTCCTCCATGAGCCGGAGGACCCTTTCTGTGCTCACCTAGTGCCTTCTGTACCTGAACAAAATCATTTTTTCCTTCTCCCTAGGTGTCTTAAAAGACAGGATTCTCATAGTCTCGGAATACTCTGGATTTGTCAGGGGTAGGAAAAAATGTATTCCGAGTTGTAACATTCTAGCTATATTGCAGTTAAAATGAGCTTTTGAGGGTGAACCCAGGTATCTAATAACCACTTCTCACACAAGTTTTATAGTGAAGATACAAACTAATTTCTATAAAACGTGTTTTAAAAATTTAAGAAACTCATTCATAATTTTGGAACTACCAAACTTTTTTATTGCTTACATAAAGCACACATCTGTAGATAGTATTTGAATCAATGATAAATTGAGATAAGAGGGGGGAGTGTTGTCCAGACAGAAATATTTTGAAATTTCCATAGCACCAGTTAGGAAGGTAAATAATACTGAGGTTTTTTTCTCTAACAGGTGTCTCTAACAATTTGAAAATAATATTATTCTTCATTGAGTCTTTTCATTATTTTCAAAAACTGGCAGTGATTTTATGGATGGTTTGTTTGAAGGGCAGAAGGTAAAAGCATGAAGTATAATTTATACTGAAATTGTATGGCTCTGACAAGTATATTTGTGGCAGCAGTGAAATTCCCGTGACACTGCAGCTGAGGGGGACCTAGTGTGTTCAGGTGGTTACAGAAGATCCCAGACAGTAGAGGAGATCCAAGGCAAGGACAGATGAGGATAGTAAGATTTAGTTTATAAGCCCAGTTCAGAATTTGGAGGATATATTTGTCAGATTCTCTAAAAAGTAGGTAGAGATGAATATTGAATCCTAGAAATATCTCTGACATATGAATAAAGATTGGATTAATTTGAGAGGGAAAAAAGGCTTTGTTTTAAGAAAATGCCACTTAGAGACATAATTAATTGCTGACATATTAAAGGGTGATACTCCTATTAAAACAAATCAGATAGAAAGAATTAATGGCAGATTAAGTTCCTCAATTCAGTGATTCCAGAAAGAATTTGGATCATAAAAAGATGAAGGCAATTTGGCATTCTATTATAATCATTTGCCAAGCCAGCATTCTAATTCTAATATATCTTAGACTACATCCCAATATATCCTAAATTACAATTTTTAAAAATCCCTGTTCTGGAAGGACATACTTTTCATTAACAGACCATTTGTTATGATTAATTAACATATTCCTGTTCTTTTATGTAATAGGATTTTGTGGTTAAAAATTACCTGTATCTACATTGGCAAAGCATTATTAGCATGGGTTATAATGTATCTTGGAACTTGATTCTTGGATATTTGAGGGATTACCCTCATTAAAAGCTCTTTTTAAGTGCCACGGTTATTTTAATTACCTAATGTTTTTTATTTTGAGTAAAATATGTCAAACTTTAGTTGTGCCTTGTTTTTATACTAAAATAGAAACCATAAAAAATTACAGAGAATTATTAAAATAATCCAGATGGTCTGGCAGATTGCAGTTGTTGGTATAAACATTCCTTTAAAACATAATCTATAGGAAATATGGGTAAAATACTGTGAGTTTAATATGGAGAGTACAGCAAGTTAGGTTTATACAGTAGATGATTTTGTGTTCCACTGTGGGTTTTTTTCCTTTGGGAGTTTATAAGTAACTTTCATGAAAGAATCTGAATAAAAGATCTTGGGGAAAAATTTGTGGGACTAGAAAAAGAACAGAATCGGAAGCTAGCCTAGCTATTAATTATAATGCAGTTGGAAATCAAAATATATTTTAATACTAAAATTTTGTTGTAATACTTGACTCATGAAAGATAAAAAGAAAAATAATTTGAATTAAAGGAGAATAAAGAGGAATGACAACCAAGTGCGATGTGTGATCCTTGATTCAAGATTGCTAAAAAAAATTATTTTTAAACCGTAAAGGATGCTACTGGGACAATCAGGGTATTTGAATACAGATTTACAATAGATACTGTTATATTCATATTAAATCTTGGGTATGATAATGATAATATAGTCATGTAAGAAACTATTCTTTCTTCTTAGAAGATACTTGCTAAAATATTTAGGGATGGTGTCGTGTACAACATTCTTTAAAATGGGTCAGCATGGTATATGGGTGTCCATTGTACTATTCTTTCAATTTTTCTGTTGACTTAAAATATGTTAAAATAAAAACTTGGGAGAAGTATTACATGAAATTTGTAATAATCCCACATTGGCAGGTACTTGGCAGATTATTGTGATGGTGTTTAATTTAATTTAAATGAATAGTATTTACTATTTAAATGTAATAACCAAGTCTCAACTCTGTAGGCCCAGCCCCAGTCTTGAAGGGATTTCAAAGCATGTTTTATGGACAGTGGTTAAAGTAACTGGGAAGAGTTAGCCTAGGTTGGACAGCTGTTTTCAGATACTTGTAGAACAGTCAGATAAAAGAGTGACTAAGTGTGGTACAAATGGCTCTGGAGCTAGACTCTCCATTATGGAAGCCACTAGCTACATGTGGCTGTTGAGCACTTGAAGTATAGCTGGTTGGAATTGAGGCGTTCTGTGAACATGACAGACACACCAGTTAAGTATGATTCATTGTGATAAGTGCATAATGAGTTAAAAAACTTGATGTAAAAAATATGAAATATCTCACTACATGCTTATTACATGTTGAAATGATAATATTTTAAATATATTTAGTTAAATGCATTGTATTTATTAAAATTAGTTTCACTCGATCCTTTTGGCTTTTTAAATATTCTGGTAGCCATGTTAAAAAAGTACTGTATGGCTCGCATTTTATCTTGATTACACAGCACTGTCCTAGAGAGCTGAAGTTGGTAGCTTTTACACAGTTAGATTTCAACCTTTCTTGAAAAGGAACTTTATGGTAGAAAATGATCATCTGAAAATGGAATGGATTGCCTTGGGAATTGGTATGTTTTCTGCTATTAAAAAGTGTTCAAGGGGGTGCCACCCAGGCGCCACCCAACCACCCAGTTGGTTAAGCATCCAACTCTTGATTTCAGCTCAGGTCATGATCTCAGAGTTGTGAGATCAAGCCTCGTGTAGGACTCCGCCCTGGGTCGTGGAGCCTGCTGAAGATTCTTTCTCTCTTTCTCCCTCTGCTCCACCCTTCCCCACCCTCTTAAAAAAAAAAAAATGTTTAGATACTTGAAGGGAATATTTTAGAGTGCTTTCAAGAATAAGGTAACAGGCTTAGAATAGATAAATCCTGAGGTTAAGATGACATTTGCTACCTTCATCATCATTGTGATTCTAGTATGTTACACCTTCATTGAAAATTTCTGATTTAATGATGAGATAAGACATTTAAAAAGAACTGATGATGAAGGGCAATAAATAAAAACTATTTTTGATATATAGATTGTGAGTGCTTTAAGAATACCAAGGAAGGAAAAATGACTTTCATCTGAGAGTAAAGATAGGAAATTTTGAACAGGGCTCTAAAGAAGAATAGGATTTGAATAAGCAAAATATGGTCACAAGAAGAACATTCCAGGGTAGAATAAACAGATAAACAAAGGAAAGGTGACAGGGAAGCACAAGAAGGACCAGTATGGGAAACAGAGAATCTTAACAGTTTGGCTAGAATGGAGGCGGTATTGAAGAATTTATGACCTATTATAAATTCAGGGGTTTTTGCCTTCTCAGAAAAGAAAAAGATGTGTTCAAGGGTGCATTCAAGGATATATACAAAAGATACATACATTCAAGGACTTATAAAATCTATTTAGGGTGTCTACTTAATTATTTTTTCCTACAAAAGTATCACTTGGGAAAGACACATTAACCTGAAGTGGCCATAAGCAGTGTCAATGCTGGATAATTACAGAGGTGATCAAATGAGTCTATAAAATAGAAGCCAAAAAATTTTTACATAGATTTAGTAATTATCCCTGAAAAAATAGTCTTATAATTGCAAGGGTTGGATGTCACTGAATAAGGCTTTTAAAGATCATTTTAAAAAACAGAGTACTACTTGTGTTGTGGAGATCATGAATATACACGTAAAGGACCAATGGCTGATGGACAGGGTGAATGACAGTGTTCTAGAGTTATGAGAATTAGGACTTACAAATGAGATGATATTTCCAGTGATTCCCATAAAATATAGATCAGAAATGTGTTACATTTCATTTAACTTAGAAATGAAGCTAGGATGCTCTGAAAAACCATCGTAAATGATTCTAAGGGTCTTGGTCGTGAAACATTGATGTGGGAGTGTAGAATAAAATTGTTTTATAAATTAAGAGTGGGAGGGAAATAGGATTTCTAAATTATGGTTGCATATGTTTTTTAATATATATTTGTTGCTAAATAATTATATATTATAAGTAGTTATATGACAATTTACAAATCTAAAGTCTGTGTAGTTGAGGGGGCCAAAATTTATGGGATTTTTGTTTTGTTTTTTTATCTTCTCATTGGGAAAATGTGAAATCTACAGTTACCTTATATTCAGCCTATCTGGTGATTAGTAATTATGGATATCATATATTTAATTCCAAGTGGAGAAAATGTACGAAGTGTTTCACCTTTATTAACTCCTGCATTCCTCATAAGAACCTTCTTGTTTTGCGGTTTAGAAAACTCACTTAAAGTCACGTAGCTAGTAAGTGGCAGAACCAGAATTTGAATGAGATCTGATTCCAAAGTCTACATTTTTTTTAACTCTTGCTATGTTGCGTAAGTTTTAAAAATAAATCTTTTCATTGAGCTCATGCCAAGTAACAATGATCCATTGTCTTAATTTCAATGTATTGGTTATGATAATTCAAAGTATAGTTAGTGCCAACATATTTTACCTATTTATTTTTGCCAACAGTTTTTGCCTGTGTACATGCACATCCGGGTTCTGGTTGCTGCATACCTATTTCAGACAGGGTACGGGCATTTCTCATACTTTTGGATCAAAGGAGACTTTGGAATTCATAGAGTCTGTCAGGTAGGAATGTATTCAGTTCTTTTCTTTTTCTTTCCTTTTGGTGTGAAAAATATAAATATGGTCATTATAAGGACACAGATAATTTGAATTTATGAAATTACACTTTAAAGTTGTGTTATTTCTGTGTTCTGTGGTTAATAATTCGAGATAAATAATTTATTACTGAGGGAAGGGAAAATGTAATTTAGATGAGTGTCTAATAAAAGCGCCAGTACACAAGGGACAGCATTGCTAATTCAGTTCAGTTTTGTAGAAATGTACAGTTACCTGGGATTATTATACTGTGTTATGTTTTCTTTAAGAAGAGGATTAATATTTATTAAGTTTCTACCTTGTGCTGGGCACTTTCTGAATATTATTTTATTTACCCCTCATTACTAGCCGGAGTTGTGATTTTCATGTTTACAGAAAGGACACTGAGGCTCAGAGAGGTTAAATAATTTGCCTACGGTCACATAGTAAGTGGTAAAACTCTAATATCAATCTGCTCAAATTCTGTGTTCTTTGAATGACATCACACTGTCTGAAATGACTGTTACACGGGTCCCAAAGACACTTTTTAATTTGAGTAATATTATTTTGTATCTATGACAACTCTCAATTTAATCCTAAATGGGGTAAATCAACATCAAACAGAGATGAAATGGACACCCTTTTGTTGAGGTAATCTAATCTCTGCTTATAAACTGTAGCCCTAGGAAGGAGGCTTATGATTCTTCCCCTACATTTAACAAGATGGCAGTTGTAGCCAGAGGACAGCTCAGGCTGGTGCTTTGCTTGGATTTAGTTAATATAATGATGCATAAATATTTTATATTCAACTCCTTACAGTGATTGTAGAACAAATATAATTTTAAGGATTAGTAAAATATACTTGTACAGTTATTACTTTAGTCTTAAATAAATGTTTATACTCTGTCAGAGAGAATCTGTCTTTGCTCTTCATGCATACCTGGAATGAAAACCATTCTCTTCTCCTTTTTAATAGGTCTTATTTCGTCTCAATTTCCTGGTAGTGGTGTTATGTATAGTGATGGATCGGCCTTATCAATTCTATTATTTTGTCCCCTTGGTCACCGTATGGTTCATGGTCATATATGTTACTTTAGCCCTATGGCCACAAATCATCCAAAAAAAAGCAAATGGTAAATATATTCTCTTACTGTTAATAAATACATTCTTTTAATGTACTAAATTTCTTTTTAGTTGTTAAAGGCTATTTTTTTATGGAGACATAGTTTAAATTTATGTGTAGTTTTGACATTTGAAACTTTGTTCTTAAACTATGTTTCTAAAATGTTACAGCTAACTAATTCAAGTGATTATATAACAGGGCAGATTAGTAGTTTGCATGTATATTGTATGTGTGTGTTCTTTTTTTTTTTAATCTAAAATTTTCAAAGTCATTTTACATATCAGCTAATGCAACAGTTTTCAAACTGTCTTGTATAGAGCCAGAGTGAAGAGCACTAGAAGAGAGAAGAGCAAGCCAAATAGGGCTCTGGGCCCCTGCATCCTTCTCCAGTCTTTTGCAGCTCTGCTCTATTTGATTTTTTACCTATATTGAGAATTTTGGATAAGCATTCATTTGCAAAAAGGCTTTTTGTGTTAGCCAGGTTTAAAGAGCACTAATATAATTTATCTTCTAGACAACCTTAGCGCAGTTACTCCCAACCTGTTGTACATACAAGGAAACCTAAGTGCCCGGAAGGGCGTCACCTTCAAACTCCACACATCCCATTACTGATAATGTTCAGAGTGAGGCCGTGCTTATTTATCTTAATGCTCCTTTCCCTCAAGATCATATCATTGAAATAAAAGCTTCCCTCTTTTGGAAAAATTAAAAGTTGTTGTTTTTAATAATGTTTAACTTAACTCTTTCAACCACATACCATATATCAGAAATATTTTCCACTGACTCCCATTATAATGTCAAATAACTTTTTCAGGTAAGAGTTGAATTCCAGCCTTTCATCAGGCCCATGAATGTCTTTGAACAGCCTCTGTAGCTTAATCCCTCGACACAAACCTAGCATATTAATCAAATGAAATCAATATATATAAACCGTGAGCACATAACTTAAAATATGCGTATGTTAAAATACATCTTAAGGTTAAACCCTGATCCATTAGGGAGTTCTTAAGCTCTCTCCTTGGAACTCTAATGTTTGAGCAGCATTACCTAAGCTATATTCAACATGGATGTTAGAACTATATTGAACATATTGTTCCAAATTTTGTTGTGCCTTTGAATAATAAATAGGTATAGTTGAATCCAGGAGGTATTTTCAGATATATTTATAGTGGATGAACAGGAGATACGGAGGGTATCAGGCATAGGTTGTGGCCTCTTTCCTAGCGAGGATGCTCTACTCCTTTTTGCCCTTCTTATAATTTATACCACTTACATATATTTTATGTATCCTGTGGGCAGCCTTCAATTATTTTAAGAACTATGCAGGGTGTTACTATGTTAAACAGAGACTATTAATATGTTTTCTAATGTAAATTTATACCTTTTAGTAAATTAAATATTTTCTCTCTTAGGAAATTGTTTCTGGCATTTTGGCTTACTGTTGAAACTAGCCTTCTTGCTGTTATGTATATGTTTTTTGGCATATTCTCAGGTTTGTACAGTCTTTTCAGTTTATATTTTGTTCTATGTTATTTTAAAGTTCAAGTCTATTAAAGTATGTGAGAAGAGTCAGAGCTTTTTTTTAGCTTCATTTTTTAATGACTGTAATAAAAGTGTCACTCTGTAGTTGACTACTCAGTGTAGTTCTTTTGAGACCTATCTACTTTTGTTACCACTGTTTTTGTTGTAAGAGCAATTTAAAGCTCTTCCTCTGGCAATTGTTCAAAATCCATTTTACTTGACTTTGATCAATCAGACGTTTATTGAATGCCTCTTATAAGACACTACTCTAAGTGGAGATCAAAATTCTCTTGACAGAATTCGCAACTTGGTTTGTGCATTATTCATTGCATCAGAGCGTTCCTTGATTTTTCCATAACTGCATAGAGTAAAATTTTGGCAGTTAGCAAAACCAACGTAGGAGCACATGAGTTTGTATATATGTAGTATGTTTAATTTAATAAAATTTTTGGTCATTTTCTTATCTCTACTGTTTTATCTCCCCCTATTATGATGGTTGAGGTTTTCTCAGCTACTTTAGCAAGGTGGGAAACTGCTACCTGCTGGTCAATCCATCAGGCAGACAGATTATTTGGGCAGTATGATATTTATAACAAAATATTTTAATTTGAATACCTATAGTTGTGACATATTCTGCAGTTTGCTCCCATCTCCAACATTCCCTGTCTTGGACTTAGCTGTGTCAGGTGCAAATGCCACGTAAGCATAGTGTGTGTGTGATCTTATAAGCTGGTTTTTGTTTGTTTGTTTGTTTTGTAGGCTTTCATACTTTATTTTCTTATTTAGAAATAAAGCATTTTTATTTCTGCCTGAACTCCAAGGTTTTTTACAGGAGATTTATAAAGTAAGCAGGAAACGATAGCAAATGTATAAAGAAATAGCCAGGTGACTGCAACAGCTGCTTGACATTTACTCATTAAAATTCCAGACGCTCCACGGTGCATCTGAGGGAGAGAAGGGAAGGTGAACCAGGGGTTCAATAAAGAGACCAAGAAGGTTTCCCCAGCTTTGGATCAGTGCACTGGAAAAAAAAAATACTTGGCCTGGTTACCCCAGTGTCTTGCACAAAATGGGTGCTCACTAAATACTCGCCCGTTGATCACATAAGAAACAAATTTTTAATCAGAAATAATATTTTTAATGATAAATGTGTCACATATATATGATCTCTAAGACCATGTATCTCTAATAGATACTATATATTTCTCTGTTTTGTATCAATATTGTATTTCTGTATTTCATATACATATCATATGTATGATCTGTAAGTACTTTATATTGCAACTCTTGGTAAGAATCATCCTCTATTTTCTGAGGCATAGATTTTGATAGAACCTCTATTTAATAAGCTGTAAGTATTTTAAATGCTTAAATGATTAAATGGAGAATATTGCATTTCATTAAAATAATAAACTTCTTCTAACCTAAAGATTCAGCATGACCTAAAATACAATTCTGTTTTCATTTTTTTGTTTGTTTTTTAATAGCCTTTTAAAAAATTGTTATGTTACATTTTTTATGCTGTGGCATTAGGTCTAATAATGGAGTTTTCCTTAATAGAGTTTGTTGCCATTCTTTAGTCTGGAAATTGAGGTTTTTGTTCTCTTCTTTGAAAGACTTCATTAATGTGCAGGAATGCACCCAAGACTTCTGCCCCTTGATTCCCAGATTTTCCAGGCTTGTCAAATTAATAAGAGGGTACCATTCACTAACTTGACCACAGTAAAACTGTAAACTTTGTTTCAAAGGCTAGTAATGGCATTTGGGTATGGTTGATTAAGTAAGGTGACTAATTCAGAGCATTCTTTTAACTCAAATGGTTAATTATAGATTATTAAGAACATTTAGAAAAAGAAAAACTATTTTAACCTTAACTATCATTCTTTAGGATATTGATATCATATTGGCTAAGGTTTTTTTGTATTTTGGTGTTTTGATCTGTAAATATTAGCTGTTTTGTATACTAGATTGAAAACCTTAAATGGAAGAATTTTCCAGTTACTAGCTTGCCTTTTGTTTTTTAATTTTGCAGTCTCAGTAGCCTTTCATGTGCAGTGAAAGTAAGTTAACAAAAAGTTTTAAGTCATCTTTGTTAGTCTTTAGTAAAATAAATTTCTTTTCAAATGAATTTCAAATGAAAGAGAATTTTTAAATTGTGAATGACTCTTAGATAATCCTAACTTTAGAAAACTATAATTTATAATAGAATTAGAAAACAAGTATTGACTCATACCATCTTAATTTGTGTTCTGGATTCCTTTTCATAGGGTGCATTTGAGAAGATCTTTTCTCTTTGGCCATTGTCCAAGTGTTTTGAACTGAAAGGGAATGTATATGAATGGTGGTTCAGATGGAGGTTAGACCGTTACGTATGTATTTATCTTGTGATCTTTTGCCATTTCAAATTATACTTAAATAATTATTCGGAAAATTATAATTTTTTTTTTTAGTTTTAGAATAAGGAAACGTGTTGACTTGGTAAATTAAAGCAGCCCTGCTCCGCCTTTTTTTATAGCAGAGAAAGGGTATGCATGGGTATTTATATCAACAGGAAAATACTGTAAAAATGTTGTCTATAAAGGGGCCTTTGTTTGAGTCCTGATTTTGACTTATAAATGATCCCTCATAGGGGTGCCTGCCTGGCTCAGTTGGTGGAGTGATCTCTGGGTCATGAGTTGGAGCCCTGCGTCCGGCGTAGAAATTACTTAAATAAATAAATAAACTTAAAAAAAAAATGTTCCCTCATGTATATGCTTCAGCCATTCAACACAATATTTATTGAGCCCTGATATATGCTCTAGATGTTGGTTTTGTGAGGAAGGAATATAGTAGAGAAAGAAGACATAGCACCAGGCTTCTAAGCCTTACAATCGAGTTTAAAACCCAAGATTACTACTTATAATTAGGTGCTGAATTATGCAGTGTGGATTTTGTGATAGGAGTGTGCAAAGAAGAGAGAGCAGTGTCGAGGGTGATTCCGTGAATGTAATCGTGAAGGAAAGTTAAGGTTCAGCTTGCCAAGAAAATGTAAAACATCTAGCACAGCATTTGGAAAATAATGGACAATGAATAAATACTAATTACCTCTCTTCTTTCTTTCCCCTTTTTCTTCCATCCTTTTTTTCATTCCACAAATGTTTTCTTAATGCCCGTTCTGTGCCATTCCCGGTATCTAATACCTATGTACTTGCCAGTGTACTACAGGGCATTTCAAAGCCACATATGAATAAAAAGCTTTGCTAAAGGCTTGATAGCAAATAATTTTAAATTCTCAACTTTGTCATTAGAGCAGTGTACTATGATATGATAGTTCACTTTAAGTCCTTGTTTTAAAAAAAATAAGCTTTGGGGTGCCTGGGTGGCTCAGTCAGTTAAGTGTTTGACTCTTGGTTTTCGGCTCAGGTTGTGATCTCAGGGTCATGGGAGGGCTCCACGCTCAGCAGGGAGACTGCTTGGAGATTCTCTCCCTCTGCCCCTCCCCCCCCCATGCGCGTGCACATACGCACTCGCTCTAAAAAATAAATAAATCTTAAAAAAAAAAAAGGAAGAAGAAAAAGAAGCTTTATGTGCTTTCTGGCCCACCATATTTTTTTTCCATTCTTGTGTTGCATATGCTCCTTCTTAAAAGCATGATCTTGGTGGTATTAGTGTTGATTTATTTGATTGAAAGTATCAATATAAAATGTGTTTTATTTTGGTTTAGCATTTAAATTTTATCATACATCTCCATAATAGTTTTATTTATTATTTTTGTTGTTGTTCTTTTTTTCATTTTAATTCCAGTAGAGTTGACATGTAGTGTTATATCAGTTTCAGGTGTACAATATAGTGATTGAACAATTTTATGCAGTACTCCGTGCTCGTCATTATAACTGTACTCTTAATTGCCTTCACCTGTTTCACCCATTCCCCCACCCACCTCCCCTCTGGTAACCACCAGTTTGTGCTCTGTAGTTAAGAGTCTGTTTTTTGGTTTATCTCCTTTTTTCTTTGTTCATTTGTTTCTTAAATTACACATATGACTGAAGTCATATGGTATCTGTCTTTTCTGATTGACTTAATTTCACTTAGCATTATACCCTCTGGATCCATCCATGTTGTTGCAAATGCATTCTTTTTGTGGCTGAGCGATATTCCATCGTGTATATATATACCACTTCTTTATCCATTTGTCAGTCGATGGACACTTGGACTAGTTCCATAATTTGGCTATTGTAGATAATGCCGCTATAAACATTGGGGTGCATATATCTTTTTGAATTAGTGTCTTTGTTCTCTGGATAAATACCAGTAGTGGAATTACTGGATGAAAGTTCTACTTTTAATTTTTTGAGGAAACTCCATACTATTTTCCACCGCAGCTGCACCATCTGCTTTCCCACCAACAGCGCACAAGGGTTCCTTTTTCTCCTTTTTCTTCCCAACACTTGTTGTTTCTTGTGTTTTTATCATTATTTTGAAATTATCTTTGTTTCTTCACTTGCTGCAGAGACTGCTCAGAATGAACCAGCTTATCTCATATTGTTGCAAGTGCTGTTTGCTGTCCTATTGCAGAGAGTTTCTAACAATTGTTGACTTTATGTCATTTCTTGAAGTTTAAGTCCCTCATAGAAACTTACAACCTTTCAGCTTTTAACCTACTTACTTTTGTACATAGTGTCCTCATTTACCAAATATTCATGCTATTTACTGAAAAGTTGCCATTTAAAACAAATTTTCTCTTCTTATTTTTCAGGTAGTCTTTCATGGAATGTTGTTTGCTTTCATCTATCTGGCTTTACAGAAGCGTCAAGTACTTTCTGAGGGAAAGGGTGAACCTCTTTTTTCAAACAAAATTTCAAATTTTCTATTGTTTATTTCAGTAGTTTCTTTCTTGGTAAGTTTCAAAATGTAATCTTATAATTTTTTGAAGTCCTAAATGATACAGAAAGTTAACTTTAAGAAATAGGAATTTAATCAATTATTTTTAATATATAAAACTTTACTTTTAAAATCCTTTGCTCTGTATTTTTCTAATTGAACATAAATGCTAAGAGAATATGTATGTGTAAGTTAAATATGAAGAATAACTGAGGATTCAGTGAAACAAATTTTTAAAGTTGTAATAAATTTTGGGAAAAATATAATGTAAGGTGTTTGACAGGAAGAACCATCACTGCCTCATGATCACTATTTCTGGAAGAGCATAGACCTATGCTCCTCTTTCTCTGCTTTCTTTTCTTTGAGCAGTTGAGCAAACCAAAACAAGTGATGACCAAATGTGTGGGCATTTTTACTGAAGCTTTTTAAATAGCATCATGGAGTATAATGTAATAAACAAAGAAAACCGTGTAAAGATGCTGAGAAAGCTGCCTCATTAAGGCATAACTGTTTTCATGAACTGATCCATATATTTTTTTGGTTTAGACCTATTCCATCTGGGCCAGCAGTTGTAAAAACAAAGCAGAGTGCAATGAACTCCACCCATCTGTATCTGTGGTACAGGTAATTGTCTTGATTTAGAAAATTTTTTTTCTTAATTCTTGATAAGAATACAGTTTTTAGAGGCAGTGAGATTTGAGATCAAACTATGAAATGTAGGTATATGACTTAATCTTCCTAAGTGCTACCTTCCTTTACTGTACAGGGACATTAAAATCTCTTTTAAAGGATTGTTATATTAAATGTATGGAAATGATTGGTATTGGTCACTTTAGTAGGCACTTAGAAAATGTTGGTTCTCCTCATATTTGTTTTGTCTTCATTTACTCATATTTCTTTATTTAATCATAACTATTAATGTGTTAAGTCCCGCGCTGTACGTACACGTACATACGTGTGTAAGAAGTCCAGTGTTAAGATACATACAGCTCCTGCCCTCATGGAATTTACAGTCTAATAGAGCTATGAACCAGTGAACATTCATTCATTGAACATTTTTTATTCATGTAACAATATTTGATACCTACTATGTACTAGATATTAGGCTGGGAGGATACAGTGGTAAGCACATCAGACCTAGGGCCTGCCCTCCCAGAGCCTCCATTCTTCTATTACAGGTAGTAATCATAGAATCACCGTGTAATTATAAATAGTAGTATATGATGCTACAAGAGAATCTAATAAGGGAATCTGACCTAGTTGGAGTTGAAGCAAGGCATGGTGAGGGGTCAGAAATTATTTCCCTGGGAAAATTAAGTTGAGAATGGAGGGACGAAGGCAGACAGCAAGAACTCAGGCCCTGTGGGGGAAGGGAGCATATTTACATTCAGGGAATTTGAAGAAGGCCGTGCGGGCTACAGCTCGGAGAGCCAGAGTCTAGAGAAGTACGTGGTAGTGACTGGGAGGTGGGCAGAGGTAAGGAGCAACTCAAATCAGACTGATGTTTTGCAGAGATACCTCTGGTTGCAGGTCATTATGGGACATTGTGATGGTGTGGTGATAGTTAAGTACCGGGCGCTTTGGTAACATGTGGGACTTCTTCCCAACCCACCTTGGTATCAGAGCAGGGTTCCTGGAGAAAGCAGTATCTAAACTGAGACCTAAAAAATGAGCAGTGCAGCAAAGAGGAGCAAGGATGATTTCTAGAGGATCTTCTCTTAGGTCTTAAGTTCTCTTCACTGCAGGAACTATTTTATTCCCCTTGAACCTCTCTAGAGTCAATAGAACTGAGCATGTGACAGACTCTTCAAATACAATCAATAATGTATTTTTGTATACATTGTATTGTATACAATATATGTATAATCAAACATTATACTGTATTCATGTAGCATTTTCATGACTTCTATAGACAGTAATAGTGCTTACCAGTAACTTTTTGCACATCGTATGTGATATCATTTCTATTACTCCTGATGGAAAGGAGGTGTCATCATTCACAGTGCACCAGTACAGAAGGATATAAAGAGAACTAAGGGAAAGAGCGGCTACACAGAAGAACACACAAGCCCTCCTGAGCCCTATCACCTACCTTTCCAGTCACTACCCTCCGCACACTCCTATCTCCCTAGTACTTTTTCAGCGAGGGCCTCAGCTCCTCCTTTGCAGAATGCAAGAATGGACGGGGAGCACAAATTGAAGCAAGTACTAATTTTATTGGCAGCTACTTCTTTCCAAGGGTGCTAGTCCCCTGTTGTAAAAATCAGACCATTCAGGGAGCCCCAAATTTTACTTCCTTATCATGTTTCACTCTTATTCTCAGATACCAACAGGTGATGTAGGTGTGGGGGTGTGGGTGTGGATGTGATTATTAAAAATTTATATATGTTTATATGTCCTTAGCATACTTATCTGAGGAGGCTTCTTAAGAGTTTAACATGTACAAGATTCCTAGTGTTCTGTTAGAAACTATTTTCTCAGCCTGACCCTGCAAAAGGCTTATGGATCAATCCTTTTTTTTTTTTAAATTCAAGTACAGTTAACAGTGTTACATTAGTTTCAGGTGTACAATATAGTAATTCAGCAATTATATACATTTCTCAGTGCTCATCAAGATAAGTATACTCTTAATCCCTTTTATCTATTTCACTCTTATAGATCAATCCTTGAATCCTGACCTTTTATTTATTTTTTTTAAAGATTTTATTTATTTATTTGAGGGAGACAATGAGATAGAGAGAGAGAGCATGAGAGTGGGGAGGGCCAGAGGGAGAAGCAGACTGTCCACTGAGCAGGGAGCCTGATGCGGGACTCGATCCCGGGACTCCAGGATCATGACCTGAGCTGAAGGCAGTCGCTTAACCAACTGAGCCACCCAGGTGCCCCAAATCCTGACCTTTTATTTTGCCCATCAGTCTGGATAGAAATTTCCAGTAAGGCTTGCTGTAGAACAGCATACAGGTGATTAACCATAAATAATGTATATTAAGTGCTAGCATAGTACCCAGAAAGTTACAAATGCTGAACAAATTTTAAGTGTTATTATTATTTCTTTATCAAGCTAATAAAGATGACTCCCTAGACCCCAGTTGTCTTCTCCATGGCTATCATTTCTTTGATTTTTCTGTTCCCCTAATCACATCGTTTACTAAGTGTATGACAAAACACAGACTGGAATATGCTAAAGAAATAAGTACACATTGAGAAAGGGTAGATTAAAGTTAGAAAGAAGGAAAGTGATTTGCTTAGGGCTACTCCTAGATTTTGTGATGCTCAGACTAGTGATTTGTGTTTATCTGTGTCATTCTTTCTAGCATTTTACAGTTTGTGCAATACTTTAATTATAATAACTCATTAAAGGGTTTCATGTTTAAGGGCTTTATTTAGGTCTCACCTTTATGATTTTTACCATTTATGTATACCACCTGTGCTATTAATTACCTAATGTGTTTCTTTAAATGGCTCACAATGCATGTTATGATAAGTACCTTATATATGTTTTCCCATCTAATGTTCACATCAACCTTCAAAGTAAATGTTACCCCTATTCATATGGATGAGGAAACAGACCTAAGGGAGTAAAGTACCTTACCTTCAATCCCGGAACTAATACAAGGCAAAGGTTAGATTCAAACTTGAGTCTCTTTGACGCTACTACCCATGAAGATCACTCACCTTAATGGTACCTGAGTAGTTCACTTTGGTTCCTTTTTCCATAAATGATAGAGTGATCCACAAATCTCCTATTTGCTCATCCTGTATGCATCCCAGAGGCCTCTTCCTAAAGCCTTTGACCAGATGCCCAGAGTGATCAACACTGAATATAGGGTTTTTCTCTGAAGTGTAAATAGATTTTTCAATCTTTTTATGAGAAAGTTTTTGAAAGGTATTTGTGAAAGTGAAAACAGTTTTTTTTCTTTACAATTTCTTGCTTTTTTATAAGGAGAATAGATTCTAAAGAGAGTTCTTTGCTTGATAAACTAGCTACTGAATGTGACACTGAATTAGAGGTTTAGAAAATTCAAGATTGTTCCACCTGGTACAAAAGGATGGGGGAGAATGGTGAAGGTCAGGCGCCCAAAAGCTGGAGGTTGTCTTTAGGGAGAAGAGATCAAAAGGGGAAAATATATGACATGTGAATGCAGTTCAAGACGTCATTTGCCTGGCCATATAGAGCAAACATTGAGGACATCTTAAAAGTCATGCCATTTCTCATATTTACATGGGTGTTAGTGAAAGGGGGCTATGGAGGAGTGCAAGACGGGGTATGTTGCTGGCAATCAGGCAGATACTTTATGGAAGAAGCCAAATTGTATCATGGGGGTTTTTGAGTTTGGCTACACAAAATATGGTATCATTTCTTTCTACACGGAGGTGGATTTATAATTTTTCAAATACACATAAAATTGTTCAGCCATGTGCTACCTAAAATCTGCACTGATACACAGTATACAGACCACATGATGAGAAACCTAACTTGGACAGAGTCTAGAACAAAAATAACTTGCTAAAACTTTCTCTGTTGACAAAAACCATTGTGTATGTATCAAATTCAAGAACAGAGATAATAAAGTTATCACTTGAAGGAAAGCAAATGCTTTTAATAAACAGATTATTTATTTTGTCTTTGTGGTTTTTCCTTAGATTTTAGCCTTCATCCTAATAAGGAATATCCCTGGATATGCCCGATCAGTTTATAGCTCATTTTTTGCTTGGTTTGGAAAAATTTCATTAGAGGTTGGTACATTAATATTTTGTTCTATCTTACACAGCCAAGTGTTACATGCGTGTGTGTATGTGTATAAATCCAAAATACATTTTTTTAAATCAAAACTATGTTATTTGTGGAAATACAGAGAGGAAACTCAGAACTTTCAACAGCAATAAAGTAGTATATTTTTAATCTACTTATTTAATGACTAGACATAGATGACTTTCAAATATTCTTTATATTGTCTTCAGCTTGTAAGCACTAAATTGCTGAGATCAGAAAAGAGAAAAGTTAAATAGATATAAATGAAATTTATAAATAGATATAAATGAAGTCAAGCTGAAGGGATTTTTATTTGTTCTTCATCTCCATAATTAAATATTCCTGGAATTTAGTTTATTGATACTTATGCAAATAAAATTCACCCTTATGATAGGAAATTTGGGGAAATTTTTTAACCTTATTACATTTTGTATGCAATACTGAATATGACTTATTTAAAACCTTAAAGTAGGTTTTGAAAAACATTCTGAATATTCTGAGCTCTATTATTCAAAGTAGAACATTTTAAAACAGTAGAATTCATATTATAATCATAAAAGACATATTTTAGAGTATAAGATTTATTATTAAGTTGTCCTTAAAATAGGGAAAATAAATTTTTCTTTGAGTTCTTTAATAAATGTTCTTTTTTTTTTTTTTTGGTCTCATAAGTGAGACTGAATAGAATTTAGAATTATTAATCAAGAATGACTTATCAAGTCATTCAGTAGATAAAAGAATGTTTATTTTGCTATCCCCTTAATATTTGGAGCATGAGTGTTTTTATTAACTTTAATGAATGAATTTATAATTTGGTATTTCTAGTAAAAATATCAAAATTTTATAGTCTCATATTTGAGAGGTAGCTCAAGCATTTTTCTGCTCTCTGATATTTTGAACAAATGTGATGAAAGAACCACATTTGTAACCACGACTGAAAGTTGTAGTGGTTTCATCTAATATGTATACTCACATAGAAGTTGAAATATACTTTAGGAATATGCAAATGCAGTTGAAAACATTTGTCTGGCCGTGCAGAGCAAACTTGAGGACATCTTAATGCCCATACCACTTCCTGTTCATATATCTACATACAGAAATATAATCACAAATATATATAAATATGCAGTATGCACATATGTGCACACACCCCTAGTAATACTCTGGTCTAAAGACCAGAGTCCAGAAATCCTTCTGTCAGCTGTCTTCTGTGTCATGCAAAAAAAAAAAAAAAAAGTTTTTTAAAGTTGTAAGGTTCCTGTTTGATTTCTTGGGGACTTTGAAACAGCGCTTCAACAAGTAGGAGTTCTGAAGAGTAGACTGCAGTCGACTTCAGGACCAAGAGTGAAACAGAAGTAAATGGTTTGGAAAAAGCCGTCTAACATAATTATGCTAGGAAATGTTTAAATTAGGCAGAACTGTGCCGTAGTCGTTGAGCGTCTGTACGTATCTAACTTTGCTCTCCTCCCAGCTCTTCATCTGCCAATACCACATATGGCTGGCCGCCGACACCAGAGGCGTCTTGGTACTCATACCTGGAAGCCCGATGCTCAACATCATCGTCAGCACTTTCATATTTGTCTGTGTGGCGCACGAAATTTCACAGATCACTAATGATCTTGCACAGATTATTGTTCCTAAAGATAACTCCTCTCTCTTGAAAAGGCTGGCGTGTATAGCTGCATTTTTCTGTGGACTCCTCATCTTATCGTCGATTCAAGAGAAATCAAGACATTAGGTTCCTAAAATCCTAAGAAACTTAAATTCTTCCGGCTAATTTTGTGTCTGCCTAGAGGAGAAAAGCATCTATCTGGAGATATAAATGTATATGTAAATTAAAAACCCGTGTGGCAAGAGGACAGCTCCGTGGCGTCTGTGGAACACGTGTGGTTGTATATACTGGAAATGTACGTCTCCAATGTGAAATCCTGAAGAGCAGTTGAAGCAGAGTGCATTGTATAGGATTGCATGTGAAACGTCTTTTCTACTGGATCTATATTTCCATTTATAAATGATTTTAAGTTAACATGAAGGCAGGGAAATAATTACCTTTCCAGTAAAAACATAATTTAATTAGCTTAGTGGCACCACTGAGTGTTTTGATCTTTACTAAATTTGTGGTAATAAGATTGTCTATACCTGTATTCATCATGGAACTTCCTACTTCACCGAAAACTTTCTTACTCAAGAATGTCCGCAGTATTGTTCTCTTACCATATGTGCAATGATGTGGAACGATAAACAGTATGCCTTTAATTTATATGTGTTCACGTTCTGATGTTACCTGTTTCCTGACAAGGTTTTTCTTCCTAGCTGTGGCTTTCAGGTATACCTAAATCTTTGTACATTTTGTCTCACAGAGTCGTGCTAGGCTCCATGACAGGGTTTTGTCACTGTTGATGTTGTCGTTGCTTCTTTCTATAAAAAGGCCCAGTTTTCTTTCCAATCCATTCATATGTTTCCTTTCCCTAAGCTATACCAGTGCGATACCAGTTACCCTGTGGATCCATTTAATGTTCTCCTCCAACTAATTAATTTCTATTTTTTCCAATGTTTGGAAAGCTCTTTATACTCATTTTGGTATTTCCTATTACTCCCCCTATTTTAAAAAAAAATGTATTTATCAATCTAACTGGTGCAGTGTAGTAAAGATTCAAGTTGTTATGGCTGAGATGTATAACCATAAGTAGAATTTTAAGTAAACCGGTGACTTTGGGCAATATATGTTTTTCATTTTGTTCTGTTACAAGCTAACTGTTAGAGGTATAAATTTATTTATCTGTTGTACAGATTTGATTATAACGTTTAATGTTTGAAAGATTGCACTTGTTTGCTCTTATTGTGTGTGGGATAAAGTATATTTTCTGTTCATGGTATATGAATATATGGAGTAATTTAAACAGTAAATAAACATTCTGTGGATGCTTATTTTTGTATTGGCAAAGTATCAATTAAACTGTATGTGTCCTTTTTTTAAAAATCTGGATCCATTAATGATTGGGTCAAATTTCTAATCTATTTCTTCAGCTTAAATTTACTTTTCCAAACTCTTCGTGCATAGGGAGAGGTCACTGTGATAGTTGAATAAGGAATGATTTAGTTATCAGAGCATCAGAGGATAATCTGCCTTTCTACCCAGGAAGTTCAAGCACTATGGTTTATTAGTAGTCTTACTTGAAGATCTTAAAAATTTAATTATTATTTCTTTAGCACTGGATTTATGTGCTAGTGATATCTTCCCATTAATTGTGTAATAATTCTCAGACAGAAATGTGTGTTCTTTCTTTTTCTCTCTTCTTCTGCCCTTAATCTTTTGACATTTCCCAGATAGACAATTGTAATGATTCATTGCTCTGCCTCCTAGACTGCAGCCTTATAAGTAGAGAATAGTATAGTTATAAATCAAAAACTTCCAAGTACCATGATCACATTATTCTTGCTGGTGTGGCTTGCCAATGAGTAGAGTGCATTTTAATTTAGCTTGTAAGTTTTATCACCTAAAAAAGATTCTTCCCGATGAAACAATTGAAAAAGAAAGATGACCAGCATTTCTCTGTTTTTTGGAAGCACTTATGTCTTCCAATAGTGATACCCAATGAATATGTTTTCTCTCCTATTCGAATTCAAGCCTAAAACTTAACTAGCAAGCCCTTTCTTCATTACGTACTCTCATTTAATATGTCCTACTGTTATATTTAATAATTACAATATAGCGCATTTGTAATTGAAGTATATTCTATTTACATTTAATTTTCTTAATGAGTCTTATGGCTAAGAGGTGATTGTGGTAGAAGTTGCCATAAGAACATCATCTACGGTGCTTACCATAGCACCTCTGAAACAAATAATACATTGTATGTTAAAAAAAAAAAAAGTAGGAAGGGAAAAATGAAGGGGGGGAATCAGAGGGGGAGAAGAACCATGAGAGACTATGGACTCTGAGAAACAAACTGAGGGTTCTGGAGGGGAGGAGAGTGGGGGGATGGGTTAGCCCAGTGATGGGTATTAAGGAGTGCACGGAGCACTGGGTGTTATACGCAAACAATGAATCATGGAACACTACATCAAAAACTAATGATGTATGGTGATTAACATAACAAAATAAAATTAAAAAACACGAAAACAGGAAAAAAAAAGAACAGCATCTACGTATGGTATATGTTTTAATACCTTCTCTGCATTGATTTAGATTCTGACTAGCATTGCTCATTCATACCATTCTTCAGAAAAAGATGTTTAACGGAATATTTTGACACACTAAAATTGAGATAATGCCACAGAGGTTCTCAGATTTTCTCTACCATAAATCGCACTGAGACATCTACCATCTGGGCCCAGAAGGGACTTGCTTGACTAAAATCTACCACAATCCTTCCCCGTTTCCTTTGCCAAACCTTCCCATTTTTATGGATAGCCAACATAGCATTAAAAATTCAGAGCCTTGGGGCGCCTGGGTGGCTCAGTCGGTTAAGCATCTGCCTTCAGCTCAGGTCATGATCCCAGCGTTCTGGGATCAAGCCCCGTATGGGGCTCCGTGCTCAGCAGGGAGCCTGCTTCTCCCTCTCCCCTGCCTGCCTGTCTGCCTACTTGTGATCTCTCTCTCTCTCTCTCTGTCAAATAAACAAGCAAACAAACTTTAAAAATTCAGAGCCTTGACCTAAAATCATTCACTGCACCTCTAAGCTAGATCCTATGATTTGTTTTAGGTGCTGGTAAAAATAACATTTGCACCCTACCATTCCAGTGTAAGATAAGTTAACCAGTTACAATTTTAAAGGTGAGTGAATTTTTCCCTCCACACAAATGCCTTATCATTTCAAATGTTAGCATAGGAAGCTTGTAAGTATAGTAAAATTAACTTTAAGAATAAGCGTATATGTTTATGTTTAATTTTTTTACTAGATTGTAAACATTAAGGTAAATAAATAAGTAAACAAACTATAGGACCAAGGGCAGAACCTTCGTGTAATAGATAATAAAAGCCAGTTCTCCAAAGAATGTGCAATTTCTAGGACAATACCTCGCTTCCTTTAGATTGTCCCTCCCCCTTGAGGTTGGGACTTTAACAAACCTTGGGAGAGCCAAGTTGGAATTTTTATGTTGAGCCGTTAATTAAAATTCTACCATGCTATCATTTTTAGCCTATAAAAATGGCAGTTTCATATGGCTTAACCTAACAGCTTCCCTTTTGTAAAAATAAAGTAACTCGGATAGTTATCTCCAGAACTTATCTGGACAACTACTTCAAAAATTCCAAATACTAAGTCTGGTTTTATTTAGGGTAATTTTGAGGATTGATGAAAACTTCAAATACACCTAATTTGAAAAGCTCCATTAAATCTATATTTGTCTTTCTTTTAATGAAATCCGTTCTAGTGTCTTGTACAGATTAGAAATATTTTATATTTTTTTGAAGTTAGATATATAATGTAAACAAGAGACTATTTTCCAAAAGTAGAGTTGATATTATGAACTGTAAAATATCTAATGGTTTAATTAGAAATGACTTACTTATTTCTTATTTATAAAATGTTAAAATACCATTCCAGAGCATAAAAATGGGATAGATGAACATTTTAAAAGGAAATTTGTGGTTACCTAGAGGTATTTTTGTCTTCCATAGGGCAAAATCCTCATGTTTAAAAGTAATTATTACAGTATTTTAAAATTCAGCTAGTTTTATTAGCTTTTACTCCTTATTGAAAAAACATTTGAGAGAATTTTCTAATAATAAAATCACTAAAAAGAAAACTATTAACAAGACTTTGTTTTTTTTAATTCTACAGCTACTGCAGATGGATTAATTCTTTTACTCTCCATTGCCAAAATAACAAAGCTGGAACTAGCTGATGGTAAAATCTCTCCATGTTTATCACCCCATCTCTTCTTAATATGAATTCTAGCCAGGCTAGTCTTACTGTTCCCCAGATATCATACTCTTCTTTTGTTCCCACTCTTCATCTACCTAAATCCAACTTATTTCAAGAATTAAGAATTTAAGAATTTGAACTCCACCATCTCTGTGAAAACAATACTTTCATTATCTTACTTTTTAAAAACTACTCTAGCACTAATTACCTGCTCCCACCATTTGTCATTTCTTCCATTTCTTCAGTAAGGTTACAACTCCAGGGTCAAGAGAGTATTTCTTACGGATACAGCAAGGTGCTAGACGCAAAGTCGACGTAAAGAGGCTTAACCATCAGCTAAGGGATTCTGGCTTTATTTCTCCCATCTTAAAAACAAAACTCCTCTTTATCTCTTGTGTTCATTCCCAAAGCTACTGCCTCATTTATTTTCTCCTACAGACCCGAGCTGCTCTTGTCAAGATCAACGAGAACCTCCCTATTGCTAAATCCAATGACCAATTCTCAATCTTCACCCTACTTGACCTATGAGCAGTGTTTGACACGGTTGATTTACTGCCTCCCTGTTCAGCCACCTTCACTCTGCTTCCAGGACATCATCATTTCCTGTTTTCTTCCCTCCTCAGTGGCCGTTTCTCCAGTCTTGTTCCCTGGGTCTTCTTCATACCCTCAACCTCTAAATTGCAGTTCCCCAAAACTCAGACCTCAGACCTCCACACTCACTTCTTAAGAGATATCACCTAGTCACATGACTTTATTATCTATAGTCTGTGGACTACCAAAATTATATTTTCAGTCTGAACCTCTTCTCTACAATTCAGACTCGGATATCCAACTGCCTACTTAACATCTCCATCTGAATATCTAAAACACATATCAAACTTAAGTCAGACCAAAACTAAGCTTCCCCACTACTGGCCACAGAAACACCCCAATCTTTCTCTTCTCAGTAAATGGCATCTACATCCTTCAACTTGCTCAGATAAACAATTTTGGCTCCTTTTTTCTTACAGCTTAACATCATAAATTTTAGTAAACCTTGTCAGCTTCATTTTCAAAATATATCCATAATTCAGTAATTCAGCCACTTTTCATCACCTCCAATGTGATCACCCCGTTCCAAAACCCCACTGGCTCTTTCCCGGAATACTGTAATGGCTCCGTTTTTTGTCCCATAGTTATGACCCGCTCATACATTTTACTTACCTACTTATTTTATTTTCCATCCCTCCCCATTAGAACATGATTTTTCTGAGGACAGGGATTTTTCTCTTTCCTTCACCATGGTATCCCCAACTCTTAGAACAATGCCTTTTTCAGTTATTTGCTGGATGAATTCATGAATGCCGCAAAAAACAGTGTCAAGTACTAAGCCCACTCGGGGCAGGTGGGCAGTCATGCGAGGGTGAGGCAGCTGGGAAAAAACTTTTCCTTAGCCATTTGGACAAGAGGCTAAAGGTATACTCTGTTTGGCTGTTAGACTGTTGATTTGCATAATGTTATAAAAAAAATGTAATTCCCTCATGCAACCAGGTAAATAGTGACTCAGCAGCAGGGTAAGTTTCTGCCCTTGATTGCAACTACCTGCAGAACAGAGCACCAGCCATACCGTATAGACCGTAAGTCTTTTACTCTCTGTGGGTCCATCCTATCATTAACTCATTTTCTTGCTTTACATTGGGGCCAGATGTGAACTGCCATTTTGCCAATGCACTTATACGATTATTTTTCTTGTAGTAGAGAATTAATTCTTTGGACTCGTATCTCTATTGGAAGTATGAAAATGAAAAGATAAACCAAGAAAGCCATGTATTTTAAAAAGAAAGAGAGGTTGTGCTTTTTGTGGAAGTCAAAAATATTCCTCTGTGTTTAATAGGCAAAATGTAACTGTGTCAAAGAATACAACTTAAAAAATCATTATGAAATAAACTAAACTAAAACCCATTGCCAGTACTTAGAAATGTATATGTGAGTGCCAGTATAAATAAAATAAGATTAATGAATTAAATGAGCCTGACATTTTAACAAGACTTGATTTTAAATAAAAAATTTAAAAATAATAATGCTGTGAAATTCAGATATATATTAAGTGAAAAAAATCGCATCAAAACATTTAACAGATGGTAACTTTTAAAAGCATATCCACTGAATGTAGCAAAAATTACATGCCAAAAGAAATAAGCAGAAATTACATGCCAAAAAGAAATAAGCTTTTGAAAATAGAAGGCTAACTGGGAAAACTCTTATCTTCCTCAGTATATCGAGATATAGCTGAGAACTTATAGAAAAATTTATGAAAAGTTCATTTGTGACATTTTCTATTGCAGTTGAGAGCCCAGGTATCAACAATACCACCTACTTAGTTATATTTATGTGTACTTTCAGAGAAAAATCTAAGATTACCAAGTGACTCAGAACCATACCTATGTCAGGTTCATTATTGATCAATTTGCTTGAAAAAAAACCTTAAAGTTTGATATAGGCTAATATTAACATTAATCAAGTTATAATTAATAAGTATGATAACAAAGTGCTATTGTGATGATCCATGGACTTACAAAATGAAACTGAAATTAGTTTCAAAAGGACATAGAACTTAGGTCCACCTATTTCATTCCCTGGGAATGACTATATGCTAAGACCTTAGGATGCATTCTGGACACAACCATTTCTATCACAAAGAGGATGTATTCCTTGGCTTGTGTTATAGACAGGTTAGTGTTTTGCTTAATAAATTGGATGTACCGCATGGGAATCTGCCGTATCACAGAAGGTGGCACTGTACCTCGAAAGGAACTATTGAAAGAAATTTAATTCTTCAGTATTCTCTTCAAGAGAAAATGATCCCGTTGGCTTAACTGCAAAGACTGGAATAAAGATGGTCCATCTTGACTGGCAGTTCAACCCATCTTACCAGTTTGAATATTTCTCTGCAAAGACTTTCGAAACTGGTCGTGTAAATATACAACTTAATTTGTTCACTCTTAGGAGAATCGTGACTTGGGGAAACTTATTTGGCAACATGTTATTTTGGTTCATTTTCTTATGCTAAAAAGGGATGCCAGAGAAAGAAGTGGTGACAATGACATTCTCAAAGTTGTGATGTTGAAGAATGACTTCTAGAAATTCTTCTCTGGTTTTAAGGCTTACGAAAATTTAATAAAACTATTTGTTTGACCTTTCCATATTAATAGTGATAATAAAAATGAAGGGACACAGTGGAAGTTATATGACTGCCATTTAATATGGTCCCAGAACCAAAATATGACAAAATTGGAATACCTGAATTCTACATAGACATTAGGAATACTGGCCTTAAAATATAAATACTATTATGCAGATATTTTATCCATGTTCAAAAGTAAAAATTACGAAGAATTTGGGAGACTATAAAACTGAATCACATACCCCTTGTCTCTAAAGGATTCAAAGGTAAAATTGTACTGAATATCACAATGAAAATTCTGACATTTTACATCCTAGTAAAAAGATGGTATCAAGATTCTTATCCCAGGAAAGAAAAATGTCATAATTAAACTTATTTTCCCTTTATTTTTTAATTTTCAAATTTAAAATATCTCCAATATTATAAATGTTTGTCATATTAAAGGCTTATCACACAGTAAAAATAAAGCTCGATTCGGTATCTGACAGTTTTGTGGGGTTTTTTTAATTCTTAGCCCTCTTCATAACCCTGTCTGTGTCGTCACAGTAAGTACTTGATTTTTGACTATAGCGTTTTCTTTTTTTTTTATTTATTTACTTATTTATTTAATTATGTTCAATTAGCCAACATATAGTACATCTTTATTTTTTGATGTATTGTTAAATGACTCATTATTTGCATATAACACCCAGTGCTCATCACAACATGTGACCTTCTTAATACCTATCACCCAGATACCCCATCCCCCCACCCTCCTCCTTTCTGTAACCCTCAGTTAGGTTCCCGGAGTCCAGAGTCTCTCATGGTTTGTCTCCCTCTCTGATTTCTTCCCATTCAGTTTTCCTTATCTTCCGCTATGGTCCTCCATGCTATTCCTTATGCTCCACATATGAGTGAAACCATATGGTGACTGTCTTTCTCTGCTTGACTTATTTCACTTAGCATAATCCCCTCCAGTTCCATCCACGTCAATGCAAATTGTAGGTATTTATCCTTTCTTTTTTTTTTTTTTGTAGTTTTTAATTTTATTATGTTATGTTAGTCACCATACAATACATCATTAGTTTTTGATGTAGTGATCCACGATCCATTGTTTTCGTATAACACCCAGTGCTCCATGCAGTACGTGCCCTCCTTAATACCCATCACCGGGCTAACCAATCCCCCCTCCCCCCTCCCCTCTAAAACCCTGTTTGTTTCTCAGGTCCATAGTCTCTCATGGTTCATCTCTCCCTCCGATTCCCCCCACCCATTTTTCCCTTCCTTCTCCTAATATCCTGCATGTTATTCCTTATGTTCCACAAATAAGTGAAACCATATGATAATTGACTTTCTCTGCTTGACTTATTTCACTTAGCATAATCTCCTCCAGTCCCATCCATGTTGATGTAAAAGTTGGGTATTCATCTTTTCTGATGGCTGAGTAATATTCCATTGTATATATGGACCACATCTTCTTTATCCATTCATCTGTTGAAGGGCATCTCGGCTCTTTCCACAGTTTGGCTATTGCGGACATTGCTGCTATGAACATTGGGGTGCATATGGCCCTTCTTTTCACTACATCTGTGTCTTTGAGGTAAATACCCAGGAGTGCAATTGCTGGGTCATAGGGTAGCTCTATTTTTAAATTTTTGAGGAATCTCCACACTGTTTTCCAAAGTGGCTGTACCAACTTGCATTCCCACCAACAGTGTAAGAGGGTTCCCCTTTCTCCACAACCTCTCCAACATTTGTTGTTTCTTTCCCTGTCCATTTTGGCCATTCTAACTGGTGTAAGGTGGTATCTCAGTGTGGTTTTGATTTGGATTTCCCTGATGGCTAATGATGATGAACATTTTTTCATGTGTCTGGTAGCCATTTGTATGTCTTCTTCAGAGAAGTGTCTGTTCATCTCTTCTGCCCACTTTTTGACTTGATTATTTGTTTTTTGAGTGTTGAGTTTGAGAAGTTCTTTATAGATTTTGGATACCAGCCCTTTATCTGTAGTGTCATTTGCAAATATCTTCTCCCATTCTGTGGGTTGCCTCTTTGTTTTGTTGACTGTTTCCTTTGCTGTGCAGAAGCTTTTTATCTTGATGAAGTCCCAAAAGTTCATTTTTGCTTTTGTTTCACTAGCTTTCGGAGATGTATCTTGAAAGAAGTTGCTGTGGCCGATGTCAAAGAGGTTACTGCCTATGTTCTCCTCTAGGATTTTGATGGATTCCCGTCTCACATTGAGGTCTTTCGTCCACTTTGAGTTTATCTTTGTGAATGGTGTTAGAGAATGGTCGAGTTTCATTCTTCTGCATGTGGCTGTCCAATTTTCCCAGCACCATTTATTGAAGAGACTGTCTTTTTTCCGTTGCATGTTTTTTCCTGCTTTGTCAAAGATTATTTGACCATAGAGTTGAGGGTCCATATCTGGGTTCTCTATTCTGTTCCATTGGTCTGTATGTCTGTTTTTGTGCCAGTACCATGCTGTCTTGGTGATCACTGATTTGTAATATAGCTTGAAATCGGGCAACGTGATGCCCCCAGCTTTGTTTTTCTTTTTCAACATCTCCTTGGTGATTCGGGGTCTTTTCTGATTCCATACAAATTTTAGGATTGTTTGTTCCAGCACTTTGAAAAATGTCATTGGAATTTTGATCGGGATGGCATTGAAGGTATAGATTGCTCTGGGTAGCATAGACATTTTAACAATGTTTATTCTTCTGATCCATGAGCATGGAATATTTTTCCATCTTTTTGTGTCTTCTTCAATTTCTTTCATGAGTGGTTTGTAGTTCCTAGAGTATAGATCCTTTACCTCTTTGGTTAGGTTTATTCCGAGGTATCTTATGGTTTTTGGTGCTATTGTAAATGGAATCGTTTCTTTAATTTCTCTTTCTACAGTTGCGTTGTTAGTGTATAAGAAAGCAACTGATTTCTGTGCATTGATTTTGTATCCTGCCACATTACTGAATTGCTGGATGAGTTCTAGTAATTTGGGGGTGGAGTCTTTTGGGTTTTCCACATAAAGTATCATGTCATCTGCGAAAAGAGAGTTTGACTTCTTCTTTGCCAATTTGAATACCTTTTATTTCTTTTTGTTGTCTGATTGCTGTTGCTAGGACTTCTAGTACTATGTTGAACAACAGTGGTGAGAGTGGGCACCCTTGACGTGTTCCTGACCTTAAGGGAAAGGCTCTCAGCTTTTCCCCATTGAGGATGATATTCACTGTGGGTTTTTCATACATGGATTTTATGATCTTGAGGAATGTTCCCTCTATCCCTATACTCTGGAGAGTTTTAATCAGGAAAGGATGTTGTATTTTGTCAAATGCTTTTTCTGCATCAATTGAGAGGACCATATGGTTCTTCTCCCTCCTCTTATTAATGTGTTCTATCACATTGATTGATTTGCGGATGTTGAACCACCCTTGCATCCCGGGGATAAATCCCACTTGGTCGTGGTGGATGATCCTTTTAATGTATTGTTGGATCCTATTAGCTAGGATTTTGTTGAGGATTTTGGAATCCATATTCATCAGGGATATCGGTCTGAAATTCTCCTTTTTGAGGGGGTCTTTGCCTGGTTTGGGGATTAAGGTAATGCTGGCCTCATAGAATGAGTTTGGAAGTTTTCCTTCTTTTTCTATTTTTTGAAACAGCTTCAGTAGAATAGGTATTATTTCTTCTTTGAATGTTTGGTAGAATTCCCCAGGGAATCCATCAGGCCCTGGACTCTTGTTTTTTGGGAGGTTTCTGATCACTGCTTCAATCTCGTTACTGGTTATTAGCCTATTCAGGTTGTCAATTTCTTCCTGTTTCAGTCTTGGCAGCTTATAGGTTTCCAGGAAGGCCTCCATTTCATCCAGATTGCTCAGTTTCTTGGCATATAGTTGTTGATAATAATTTCTAATAATTGTTTCTATTTCCTTGGTGTTAGGCGTGATCTCTCCCCTTTCATTCATAATTTTATTAATTTGGGTCCTTTCTCTCTTCTTTTGGATAAGTCTGGCCAGTGGTTTATCAATCTTATTAATTCTTTCAAAGAACCAACTTCTAGCTTCGTTGATCTGATCTACTGTGTTTCTGGTTTCTAATTCATTGACTTCTGCTCTAATTTTAATTATTTCTCTTCTAATGCATGGCTTAGGCATCATTTGTTGCTTTTTCTCTAGTTCTTTAAGGTGTAGAGTTAGTTGGTGAATTTGGGATTTTTCTATTTTTTTGAGTGAGGCTTGGATGGCTATGTATTTCCCCCTTAGGACCGCCTTTGCAGTATCCCATAGGTTTTGGACCGATGTGTTTTCATTCTCATTGATTTCCATGAATTGTTTAAGTTCTTCTTTGATTTCTTGGTTGACCCAAACATTCTTGAGCAGAGTGGTCTTTAGCTTCCAAGTGTTTGAATTTCTGCCAAATTTTTTTTTGTGATTGAGTTCCAGTTTTAGAGCATTGTGGTCTGAGAATATGCAGGGAATAATCTCAATCTTTTGGTATCGGTTGAGACCTGATTTGTGACCCAGTATATGGTCTATTCTGGAGAAAGTTCCATGTGCGCTCGAGAAGAATGAGTATTCTGTTGTTTTAGGGTGGAATGTTCTGTAAATATCTATGAGGTCCATCTGGTCCAATGTATCATTCAAAGCTCTTGTTTCCTTGTTGATTTTCTGCTTAGATGATCTGTCCATTGCTGAGAGTGGAGTATTGAGGTCTCCTACAATTAACGTATTGTTATCAATATGACTCTTTATTTTGGTTAACAGTTGGCTTATGTATATGGCTGCTCCCATGTTGGGGGCATAGATATTTACAATTGTTAGATCTTCTTGTTGGATAGACCCTTTAAGAATGATATAGTGTCCTTCTGTGTCTCTTATTACAGACTTTAGTTTAAAATCTAATTTGTCTGATATAAGAATTGCTACCCCAGCTTTCTTTTGAGGTCCGCTGGCATGGAAGATAGATCTCCATCCCTTCACTTTCAGTCTGGATGTATCTTTAGGTTCAAAATGAGTCTCTTATAGACAGCATATGGACGGGTCCTGTCTTTTTATCCAATCTGCAACCCTGTGCCGTTTTATGGGAGCGTTTAAGCCATTCACGTTGAGAGTGATTATTGAAAGATATGAATTAATTGTCATCATGTTGCCTGTGAAGACGTTGTTTTTATAGATTGTCCCTGTAAATTTCTGTTGTAGATCACTCTTGGGGTCTTTCTCCTTTTATAGAACCCCCCTTAATATTTCTTGCAGGGCCGGCTTAGTGGTCACATATTCTTTCAACTTCTGCCGGTTGTGGAAGCTCTGCATCTCTCCGTCCATTCTAAATGAAAGCCTTGCCGGATAAAGTATTCTTGGCTGCATGTTATTCTCATTTAGTACCTTGAATATGTCTTGCCAGGCCTTTCTGGCTTGCCAGGTCTCTGTGGACAGGTCTGACGTTATTCTGATGTTCCTCCCTCTGTATGTAAGGAATCTCTTCCCCCTAACTGCCCTTAAGATGATTTCCTTCGTTCTAAGGTTTGCAAGTTTTACTATTACATGCCGGGGTGTTGGCCTGTTTTCCTTGATCTTAGGAGGGGTCCTCTCTGCCTCTAGGACTCGAATGTTTGTTTCATTCCCCAGATTAGGGAAGTTCTCAGCTACGATTTGCTCAAATACATCTTCTAGCCCTCTCTCTCTCTCCACTCCCTCCGGGATTCCAATGATTCTGACATTGGAACGCCTCATGGTGTCACTTATTTCTCTGATTCTATTTTCATGGATTCTGAGTTGTTTTTCCCTGGCCTCCTCTTTTCCCTTTTTATCTATTATACTGTCTTCCAGATCGCTTATTCTCTCTTCTGTCTCAGTTACCCTAGCTGTTAGATTATCTAGATTGGATTGAATCTCATTGATAGCATTTTTAAGTTCTGCCAATTCACCTTTTATTTCTGCCCTTAGAGACTCTATGTTGCCATTAATTGATTTCTCCATTCTAGCCATTGTCTTCACAATTCCTAGCCTGAATTCCATCTCTGACATCTTGGTTATGTCTGCATCCATTTGTAAATCTGCAGCATAAGTCATAATCTCTGAGTCTTTTCTGTTTTGGGGGCTCCTCCTCCTAGTCATTCTGTTGATGGGTGTTTGAGGGAATGTATAGAGTCCATATTATTGACCAGAACCCAAGCAAGATGCACCTGTTTTCTTGGGACCTTAGGGTAGCTGGCCTCTTGTTTTCCCAGCCTGTCTTCTGGGGGAGGGGCCTGCCGTGCTGTTACTCAGGCAACCCTGTTGGGGCGGAGTTGCCCTGCGCCCCTGTGGCGGGGGATGGGCTCAGCAGGAATCAGTCTTTGGGGCTTTTGTTCTCTGGCGCCTTTCCCTGGTGGCTTTCTGTGTCTCTTCCACGAGTCAGAGCAGAAGAGACCGTTTCCAACCCTCTGCCTCAGAGCAGAGAGACCGCAGTCTGTTCTTCAGTGAGCTCTCCAGGCCACACCGTCTCCGTTTCTGTCCGTGCTGCTATAAACTGCAGCGTCCTGGGTTGTGCGCCCCTCCGCAGCGCTCCCAGTCCTGCCTCCAGGTCAGGGCTCGTCTCTGCCCTTTGTGCTTCTAAAACCGCCAGTCGCTCCCAGTGCGCGTGTGTGCAACTCCTCCGCTTGGGGTTTCCACCCCCGGGGGGGGGTTGCAGTTCACCGGCGGGACCCCGGCGCACCGGGTTTCCCTCTCGGAGGCTGCAGTTCGCGTGCGTGTGACCGTCGCTCCGGTTTCTGTCGGGGGGGGGGCTGCAGTTCGCATGTGCGTGACCCCGCCGCTCTGGTTTTCCACCCCGGGGGCTGCCCTAAAGTTCTTTCCCGACGCTACCGGTCTGCGAGTCTGTGCCCCGTCCGCAGCGCGCGAGGCTGTCGCTCACCGGCGGTGTAGGATCCCCACGGCCAGGCTCCCTCCCGCCGCCATTTATCCTCCGATATCTGCCCGCAGGATCACGGCTCTCCGCTTCGTACCTCAAAACCAACCGCCTGCGATATTCTGTTTGTAGAGATCCAGATCTTCTTACATCTCAGGCTGGTTTCGTGGGTGCTCAGAGTGGTCTGGTAGATATCCAGCTCAATTCCGGGGACCAGTTGAAATAGGGTCCCCTACTCCTCCGCCATCTTTTCCCCCTCCCGACTATAGCATTTTCATAACCAAGCCAGTTATGTTGTGTTGTGTTGTTTTGTTTTGTTTGACAAGTCATCGGGTCAAAGTCCTGCTAATAAAAGGAATAGATTCTCCTCTGTGAGAATACATGAGGTTTGTTTCAGAAGATGAATAATGTTTGGAGGGGCAAGATGTGTTTCTCTGAGGTAATTCAGGAGAAAAACAGTGACAGCCATCTCCATATAGAAACAGCAAACTAGAACTAAGAGGCCATCTCTTCTTTTCTTTGCTTCCTTCCATCTCATCTCCACCTTAGGACACACTATCACTGGGAGAGAAAAAAAAAATGATAGAAAACATGTAGTTGAAGTCTGAGGGGCCCAGCACTTTCAAAACATACACACAGAAGGGACATGGAGCTGGAGCCCTTTCTCAGAGACTACAAAATTTAACATGGAAGCTGTAAAGAAGTAATACATGGGCAAGAATATCCAAGAAAAAATTTAAATAGACTAATAAGAAGGGTAGGACTCGGACAATTGGATATTTAGACACATTATTGACTTATAACTCTATCAGTGTGGAATAGTAGATGCAACAATATATAGATTAATGGACAGAATAGCAAGCACAGAAACAGCTTTTACCTCAGGTGATAGTAGGGTAAGGTAATAGTTTGATTTCACATTACAAGGGAAAGGTAGAAATATTCTTTAAATAGTCCCAAGACAATTGCTTAACCATGGGTATGAGGACAGTAGACTCCCGTTCTTACTCTATATCCCAAAAGACATTTAAGATGAGTAATGGGTTTAAAGACATAAAATAAGTAACTATCTCAAGATGAGAAAAGACCCATTAAGGATAAAGCAAAAGGTAAAAACCAGAATTGCTATATCCCATTACATAAAAATTTAAAGCCAATATACCAAAAGTCATATATAGAAAATATACAAGCTGGAAAATTTTAGAACATGAGTATTTGACAAAAAAAGTAATATCCTGAGTATATATAGAGTTCCTAAAGTTTAGAAAAAACAAGCTATTTTCCAAATTTCAGTTGGTTCCTGGTTAATTCTGTACAGAAGTTCACTTCATTCAGCTACCTTGACGTATATTACTCAAATAATTTAGCTTGGAAGAACATCAGGAAATCACAGTACTCAAAGCTAGGCTTTCTATAGATGTTTTTTGGAAGTTGGGGTGTGGGGGTTAATGGCCACTATGTTTAGTTATACCTTCTTTACACATTTTCCAGACTAATATTAATTAAGACCAGGTTATATTGAGCAGAAATTTGGAAAGCAATGGCCCATCTGTCTGCGTGAGAGTGCATATTCAGTGTTGTTTCTTTCCTAAAGAGAATCTTGGCCAAACTCTATAGTATTCCCTCAGAAACTACTGATCATTGGACTTAAATTTCCCCAAAAGATGTCGCTCCTACACTAGTTCAATGTCCTATTGAGACCACTTTTTTCCTAGATCCCTGGAACAGCTGAACTTCACGTATAGGATACGCAGCATTGAACTCCCAGCTACCTAATATCTGTCAGCTATGGGTTTGAAGCACAGTATTTATAAAGGAACATAAAGAATTTGCTCTTTATCACCTCCTCAGATCCTTTAAAATGTACCCAGAGTTAAGTCAGGCAAGCGCCTAGCAAGGACCGCCTGTACAACATTTTCCCTATGTATTCTAGAATCTCTCTTCAGTTTGAAGCCGTTGGTCAGCCTTGCAGGACACGCTACAAAACAGTTATATGAAATTCATCATTGTGTCAATTGTAAGAATGTTGTTGATTATGTTACACAATGGCCTCTTTATGTGGACTCTCAAGAGTTATTTCATTCTGGCCCTAGTACTGGAATATTTGTGCTTCTCCTGAACAGTTCATCTGCTACTATCTTATGGACACTGTGAGTTGGCGTTTCACATTTGCTGATAAAAAGCTAGAGCTAAATTTGTGCTTCATCCCCAAAACCAGGGCACTTTGGGCTTCATTATTTTTATTAGCCTCCTTCATGTCCCCTTCTTCCTTCTCATCTACTTCAAACGAAGTTATCTGACTATATTTTGCCCAGCCCAGTAAGCCTTCTTACGTCCTTTTTGGAACAAGACAGTGTGATGGTCGTAAGTGCTTCTTCAGACCACACCTGCCGGAGGAGCAATAGGGCACCCAGAACAGCTTATCACATATCCCGACAGCAAATGCTCACGGTTCTCTGCACCTCTTCCTAAAAACAGGGCTCCTCCTCCTATTCCCTCCACATTGTTTCTCCTTCTCAGCCAATGCTCTTTCCTCCTTTTTTTTTTTTAAGATTACCAAAAATTCTAGTGGTATCTGTGCTGGTTTCTTCCCTAACTACCAATTTTGTTTCTGTTTTGGAGGTTAACTGCTCTGAGGACCAGATGCCAGGCCACAGACTTGAGATGCTGGTACACATTCGTTTTAAGCACAGGGCAGTGACAACTTCCGTGGACACTTTCTTATCACCTGTCATCATGAGCCTGCTCTGAGAACATCCGGCCCCAGCGAGGGGCTTTATACATTAGACCTTGAATCAGAGGCTCTTTCCCCCACTAGAATATGGTCTCAGCTGCCCCCTTTGCCCTGTATCCCAGAGGATGTTGGAAGATTCAAGAAAATTCCTCTCTTCATTGTGGCATTCGTCTTCCTGGCCGTTCAGAAAAATTTGAGACACCGTCACATAGGATGGTGCTCAGAAGGAGAATAAAGGTAACCCCACCTTATAGAGTGCTTGGGGAAATAACAGTGTTACCTGTAGGGGGCTCTAACCCGTGAATCCTCAGTCTGTGACCTATGACAAAGGGAGCAGGCACTCTAGCAGAAATGAGAGTGGCAAGGAGGAGCATGGAACACGGAGGAGGTGTGAGGTAGACCACTCAAGATAGGAGGTTATCCTGAAACTAATGTAACCTTGTGTATCGACGATACTCAAACAAACAAACAAATTAAGAAGGTGCAAAACAGCATATATTGAATGCTACATTTGTAAGCAAGAAGCAAACATAAAACCAACATATCGATGTTGTGGGGAAAAAAAGGAGATTACACCACCTCCTCCCTTACCCCCTTTTCCCTGTTTCCTAAAAGGAGGCAATGCTACCGAGGCGACGTCCTTGCAAAAGTCAGAACAGGCCTCTGGGAGGCGGTAATATTTCGGCTCTGAGAAACTCTGTCATACACGGCTAAGGAATTCTTGGAGGGAAGGTAATTTTTTTGGTGGGGCCAACGGGAGAATCAGGCCATAATTTGTTATTTTCTGTTTTCAATTTTGTTCTTAATAAAAGAAAAATTGTCCACTTATTTCTTTTATCCATATATAACTTAAAGGCTTATCCCTTTCTTGGTAATCTTTGGGGACTCTTTGTAAAATAAAGTGATAACCCCTTGTCTAACGCCGCAGATACTTCGCCCAGTTGCCATTTGTCTTCTATTTTGGCTGATTATAATTTTTTTTTTTTTTTACATAAAAATGTTCAAGCTCAAAATTTACTGGTCGTTTTGATTGCTCTCTTTCCCTCCAACCATGATGAAAGGAGAGAGGTAAGGATGGAAATTTGAGTCAGAGGAGCTTCTACTTGCGCGAAACTCTGACAAAGTCCCAGCCAGGCCGTGAGATGCCCCCGAGCAAAATGCATTCAGAGGAGGCCCGCGACCGAGCGGCGTCGCCTGGTCCAGGACCACCCCGGCCCCGCTCGTGGCTGGTGGCAGCAGCGCGGGGCGCTTGAGACCTCGACCTCACTGGCCAGGCCGACCCAACAGCGCGGTCCGCGCAGACTGTCCCTACCCTCTTCAGTCAGCTTCTCTTGACGGGAGACGGGAACAGGGCACTGCCGCACCCGCCACCGCTCACCCCTGAGGTTGGGCACAAATCCGCATCCACACGTCTTCGGGGAATTTGTCCTCCATGATTTTCGTGAGCCGCTTTTTCTGAAGATAAGTTTTAAACAGAGAGGTCAGTAAGACAAGTTGCGGTCCCTGTCTGTGCAGTGAGCCTCCTGGACGCAACCGGTGGTCCGATCTCCCTCCTCCGCCGTCAATTCTAAATCCCTCTTGCCCTTAGCTGGCAGCTCTTGGTGGCTTGTGATCCAGTCTCTCTTTCCGGAAGGGTCTCTGAGCTCTTGGTAATCACGCTCATTAGGCTGAGAGTGATGCACTTGTTCATTCACAGTCCCAGGAGGACGAGGGAGTAGGGAGCAGAATCTAAGTGGATCACCTCTTCTCCGCACACATTCTTTCCATCTGTCACTGTGTAAAAGCAGCCCTACCTCCTGTTGCTGATGAGAAGCGTTTGCCCCTTCCAATATGGTGACTCTTTTTCTTGTAGGCTGGACCTCACAATCGATTTTTCTGAAGTGAGATCTGAGCAGCTCACCTCCACCGCCAGCGCAAAGAATGACGAGGGAAGTATTTGCATTTAATAATAATAATAATAATAATAATAATAATAATAATGATAATAGTAAAAGAAACCCAGAAATTTACAATTAAATTCATGTGCTACATCAAGAGACCAAAAGAAAAAAATGGGAATAGAGTCATTCATTTATATATATACATATATATATATATGTATGAGAATTCATAATTTGGTAAACACAGAATTTTAAATAAGCAAGGAAAAGAGAGGAAAATACAATTTCATTTTTATCTGATCTCTGATACAGAGAAGATAGTTTAAACATATAAATAAAAGAGGAAAGCAAAACGCATACAATCGTAATACTCATTATAAAAAAATATTTCTCTTGGTCAAAAGAAATGCAATAAATAAATTAAATGACAAATTGAAAAAGGTATTTAGAAAACTAATAGACCTACTTTTAATATCCTTCTATAAAGAAGTCTTACAATTTTTTTAAAGCAAGATTTTCTCCAACTTATGGCTAGTTTACAGTTTACGATTCCATATAGAGCATCACTTCATTCCATTACTTTGGACTACATTACATAAATAGTTTAACTTGGAGGGTACATCAGGAAGCAGCACTGCTCAAAGCTGGTCATCCTATGGGAGCTTTATTGCGTTTTTCCTTTTTTTTTTTTTTTTTAATGTGAGCAGTAGGCTTTTGGTTATGCCTTCCTTAAAACATTTTAGGGAACAAAATTATTGAGTCTGTGCTATATGGAACAGAAATTTGGGTCCTCAATAGTCCATCTGTCTGTGATTAAGAGCCATTTCCAAGTTTTTTTCCTGAGGAGCATCTTACCAGGTCATTACTGCCCACAGTGTGGCACTCTGATGGTTCTTCCGGTTTTCGATATGTAGAGAAAATGTTTCCCTTACCCTAGTTCCCTGTCAGCTCGTGTTTAAGTTTGTACTTGCAAACAAACAAAATAGCTGCAGTCCAGATATTGCCAGAGGGAGGTTGACATTTTCTTATTTTTTTCTGCTAACTGTAATTTTCAGTCTTACTCCGCCCATCCCATTTTATCTTATTTTATTACTCTATTTATGGTTGTGATTTATTTTTCTTTTTTTTAACATGCTGCAATCGTCCAGTTTTTGTTTTCAGCTGATCTAAATCTTTTAGCCCCTGCGTCCACCATTCCAGTGGTTATCTTTAATTCTCTCCTCAGACTTCTAATGTTATCTGATCGGGGACATGTAAAAAGAACAGGCATATTATTGGAACACAAACCGCCATGGTCCATCACTTCCCGCATGAAGCATGTGCACACTTCTTTTCTGGCAAGGTGCTAGCCTTGAAAATACCAATGGAGTTATAAGGGGAGATCAGAAAGAAGACATCAGAGGGTTGGCAAACATCTCTCTCAGCATTCTGGTCATCTTTAAAATACCAGGGAAGATATGTGGAGATAACAGAAATAGGAATGTATACTGGGGCCAGCCCGTGTCCTCTAGTTTCCTCTATCAAGGTCAACTGCCTTCACTGTCATTCTTTTTGTGTGTTTATTTTTGAATAGGAAATAAATTCAGATGATTCAAAAGTCAAAAAATATTAAAGGCAGAGAGTGAAAACTTTTCCTTTTCCTCCACAGTCGCTCATCTCCCTAATTCTCGGGACCACGTCTTGTGGCTTGTACTTACTAGCTTTTTCTGAGTCTTACAAAGTTCCTTTACGTAGTACAAAGAAATGGGAATATATATTCCTATTTTTGCTCTCTTTAACATAAAGGACACGATATGATTCAGGTTTCCGTACTTTTTTCCCACTTCGTAATATTCCTTGGAGATATTTCCCTATCAATGTGCAGTTTCCCCCATTCTTTGTTACCATAGTGTTACATGACATCCATGTCCCACCGTCAAGCCACCACCCCCCTCACTGATTCCTGTGTTGATCCATCACTCCCTTATTAATCAGTTCTAACCAATTACTATTTCAAATAATACTACAGTATTTATTTATGTGTCATTTTCCACAGAGTTCCCAGATGTGGGGTTACTGGGTCAGAGGGTATATGCATTTTGAATTTGGTATTTACAGCAAGATTGCCATCCTTAGGGACCCCAGCAATTTATACCCCTGACCAGCAATGCATTAGTGCTCGTCTCTACAGTCCCGCACCCTCAGCAGTATATCAACTTGCATCTTGTCATATATTTAAAAGCAATGAATATTTCCATTTCGGGAACACTCCGCTTATGCTGTCTGCCCATTTATCTATGGCTGGTTGTTTTCTTGTCAACTCTGAAGAATTCTTTATACGTTTGGGAGGTTAGTCCTGTGTCATTAATATAAGATACAAATACTTTTTCTCGGGCTGTCTTTTGCTTTGTTAATGGTGTTTTTGCTTTGTAGAAGTTTTTTTCAATATATGAGAGATTTTGTCAAGCTTTTCCTTAGGACCTCTGGGTTTTGAGTAGTTTTTGAATAGTTAGAGATTTCCTCACTCCGAAGTGATAAAGGAAATCACTTGTGGTTTTTTCTATACCTTATGATGTGCGGTAGGGATCCAACTTAATTTTGTTTCAGATGACTACCTATTGCTAATACTACTTGTTAAAGAGTCCATCTTTTTCCATCACTGACATTACATGCTACCTATAAAACATACTAAATTTATTCATTTGTATGGGACAATTTATGTATTTTTTATTCTGAATCAATAGCTCTGCATGTAGCAGCCTCACACAGTTTTAATTATAGAGGTTTTATCATATGTTATATTAGGTCATAAAATGTTATAATATGGCTTTATGTCTAGTGAAAGTACCCTATTGCTCTTTTTTTAATCGGAGATTTTTTTAGCTATTCTTGTTTATTTGTTTTTCCAAATGAAATTTAGAATCAGCTTGTCTGTTTCCAAAAAAAAACCTGTTAGTATCTATATTAGAATCACATTCACTTCATAAAGTAATTTAGGATAAATTTTGGTTATAGCGTTGGTCCAAAACTATTATGTGCCTTTCCATTTGCATAAGTTGTCTTTTACATCAGTCAGGGGCACATTCGAGTTTCTATTCAGATAAGACTTGCTCTCTTCCAATTAAATTCATTCTTGGATGTTTTCTCTTTTTGATGGCTGCTCTAAGTGGGGTCTTTTCTCTCATTGTAGCTTCTCACTAGTAATTGTATATGAAGATGTCTCTATATTAAATCTACATCCCCTCTATCTTAGGGAATTTTTTAAAAAGACTTTATATTTATTTGAGAGAGAGCGCACAAGCAGGGGGAGCAGCAGGCAGAGGGAGAGGGAGAGAAGCAGGCTCCCCGCTGAGCAAGGAGACTGATTCGGGGCTTGATCCCGGGATCCTGAGACCATGACCCAAGTCAGATGCTTAACGGACTGAGCCACCCAGGTGCCCCAGGGAATTTTTTATTACTCATTTGTATATGAGTAATAAAATTGTATATGAATAATACTCATTTGTAATAGTTCGTTCAGCTGATTCTTTAAGGTTTCAGATATACAATCATATCATCTTTGAATATTGATAGTTTGACCTCCCCCTTTTATTTTTTTCTGCCTCTAATGCTTTTATATTATCTTATTCTGACGTTTGTTTCTTGTTGTCTTTATGTTGTCTCGTCATGAGCCTTCAAGTAAGATATTCCTGATTTAGTCAGAGTGCCTGGAGTGTTCCACAAGGCTGACTGGATAAGTCATATTAAGAAAGTAGCAATCAAATATATATTTAGAGTATTTGGGGGTCAAAATTAAAGTTGAAAATTTTGTCAAATGACTTTTCAGCTTCTATGAAGATGATCATCTCATTTTTCTTCTCAGGTCAATTAACATAAGAAATTAAATATTTTATAATATAAAAATATAATATTAAATACTTTAAAATATTGAAGATGCATTTGCATCTTTTCATATGCTTACTGGACATTTGTATCTCTTTGGAGAAATGTCTGTTCAAGTCCCTGGACCACCTTGAATTGTGCTGTTTGGTTTTGTTGTTGTTGTGAAGTTGTAGGAGTTCTTTACAATTTTGGATATTAATCCCTTATGGCATATAATTGGCAAATTTTAATTATTCATTTCAATTTTCCAATCATTTTCAAAAATGAGCTCTCACCATGGATAAATCAGGCCATAATTCCATTTACTTTTGAAATGTGTTTGCTCCTCTTTAGGTTTGTCTAAGATAGCCCTGTGTTACACATTCACCTGAAACAAGACCCCTGAACTTCATTATCTTTATCCATGGCAGACCTTTGAACACTTTGCACTGATATAGACATTACCAAGCATTAGTATACATACTAGTTAACATTTTACTAATACTACCTGTTGTAGCCAATAAATTTTGTTTTAGAGGCTTGCTACAAACTTATATACACAAAAATTTGGCACATGGCAGTAGAAATTCCTGAGATGGCACATCTACCCTGCTCTTTGCCCTAGTAAGAGATGGCCTTTGTAACTAGAAAAAAAGTTCAAAACCAAAGTCTTGACTTTCTCTTTGAGATATTCTTTGCCCAACCTTCTCAAACTCAGTAAATGGATCAAAAATATACCCAGGAACTAAGGCCATAACTCTGGAAGTCATCTTGATTCCTCCTTTCCCCCACATGTCCAATCTGTCAACAAATCCTATTAATTCTGTGTCCAAAATATTTCTCAAAGACAAACACTTCTAGCCATTTCTTCTTCCCTGTTGTATTCCTGAACAGTTGCTCTTCTTTCCTCTGCATTAACGTCTTGCCCTTTTATCCATTCTTCATATTATAGTTAGCATGCTATTCTTAAGAATTTTTATTTTGAGATTAATTTCAGATTTGCAAAAACTTTTAAATATAGTACCACTATTCCCATATACTCAAATTTACCAAATGTTAATATTTTACTACACTGGCTTTATCATGTCTATCTATATATCCATTCATTTCTCTAGCTATACAACTTATTTTCTAAAAGAGATGAGAATTCCAGTCCAACATCACACGTTGCATTTGGTTGTAATGTCCCTTTAGTCTTTTTAAATCTGGAGTTCCTCAGTCTATATCTCCATGAGCTCAATAGTTTTGAAGAGTAAAGCCAGTTAGTTTGTAGACTGTCTTTAAGTTTTATATTGTCAGATTTAGATTCAGGGCATGCATTTTTGGCAGGAATACCACAGAAATGGTGGTTCTTGTTGGTGCATCATATCAGAAGACACATGAGATCAATTTGTCCCATCACTGGTGATGGTAACTTTGATCATTTGGTTAAAGTGGTGTTTTCCAGGTATCTTCACAGTAGAGTGACTGTTTTCCCCATGCCAATGCTAAGATATAGTGATCAAAGCAGGATCTCAAAGAGATATTTGCACATGTTCCTTGCCCCATTACTTAAAATAGCCAAGAGGTAGAAGCAACCCAAATGTCCATTAATAGATGAATGGATAAAGAAAATGTAATCTAGACATACAATTAAATATTATAGCACCTTAAAAAGGAAGGAAATCCTGTCACAAGCTATAATATGGTTGAACCTCAAAGACATTATGCTAAGTGAAATAAGCCAGTCATAGAAGGACAGATACTGTATGACTCCCATCACAGCAAGTAGCTAAAGTAGTTAAAATCATAGAAACAGAAAGTAGAAAGATGGTTGCAAGAGCTGGGGAAAAGGAGAGGATAAATCAGTGTCTAATGGGTAAAAACAGTGTATATTAGTGTATAATGGGTTCAATTTTGAAAGATGAAAAATTTCTAGAGATCTGTTGCACAACAATGTGAATATACTTAGCATTCACATATATACTTAAAAATAGTTAAAATTATAAATTTAATGTTATTTTAATTTTTTTACCCGTATAATAAAAAAAAGATGACCAGAACATTATGGGAAAAAAGTGTTTATCCTCAGTGATAATCATATAAATATTGATTAAAACTAGTACCAGAAATGAGTATTACTATTTTTGTCATTTTTGCCAAACTGTCTTTGCATGGGTTAGGGTGTAAATTGGCTTTACCTTCTTGAAAGCAGTTTGGCAATAAACATATTAAACGTGGAGGGTGGGGAAGGATATATTGAAGTCCTAACTTCTAGTACCTCAGAATGTGAACTTATGTGGAAACAGGGTTACTGTAGTTGTCATTAATTAAGAAAACGTCACCTTGGGCTAGGGTCAGCCCTTAATGCAATTTGACTGGTGTCCTTCTAAGAAGAGGAGAGACACAGACACACAAGGGGAGAATGCCATGTGATCACAGAGGCAGAGATCGAAGGGCTGTCACCACAAGCCAAGGAATGCCAAGGATTGCCAGCAAACCACCAGAAACTAGGAAGAAAACAACAAAAGATGTTCCCCTGAGGTTGTTCTGCTGACACATTGATTTCAGATAGCTAGCCTCTGGGACTGTGAGACAATAAATTCTGCTATTTTAAGCCACCCAGATTATGGTACTTTACTGCAGCCACCCTAGGAAACAAATATAATAATTCATTATTACATTGTAGGGAGATATTTTGAGACTATGTAAATATCCTATTTTATTATAGAGATAGAAGATGTGTACTTACACATATACATGAATATATTTTCTAGGTCTGTCCATTGGAAGACTCAGAAGGAATGACACCCAGGGGCACTGGGTGGCTCAGTTGGTTAAGGGTCTGACTCTTGATTTGGGCTCAGGTCATGATCTCAGTGTCTTGAGATCAAGCCCTGCGATGGGCTCCTCCCTCTCCCTCTGTCCCTCCCCCCATGTGTGCTCTCTCTGTCTCTCTCTCTCCCTCTCTTTAATAAATAAATAAACAAATAAATAAATAAATCTTAAAAAAATAAAAGAAGCAATGGCACCCTAGAATATCTGGCGCCCAGATCTTGGTTTCCATATAATTATCTATTCATGATTCTTGTGTGAAACGGTTGCTTCTGTGGTGGTTGCAAAATGATCCCATCATATTTTCTGCATCAGCTGGCATTCTACTGTAAGGAAGTACTTTCCATTCTCATTCATTCATTCATTCATTTGTTTACTCATTCATTCATTTATATAAGTATACTTTCAGGGATCTTATTTTATCTATAGATTATAAGACATTACTGTATTTAGTAATTGTCTCATATTTGGCCAGTGTGAGCTGAGCCCCATCTAGCTGGCTCCTGAATTCTTTTGATAAATCTCCATTATCTTTTTTCTTATTTTCTGGGTTCTGGGCTCATCTATCCTTTCTCTTCTGAAGCCCTGAAAGCAGCCATTTTGTCAAGAAGCCCTGGCTCCTAGAAACCAAAATTTGAGTGAAAGGTTTTGTGGGGTATTATCGCTTCTAGATCCTCTCAGTAGATAGAACTAGACGATGCATTATTCTGTTAAACCAGTTTATTTCAATCTTTTCTCATTGTTTTACCACTTAATTTGCTTTAAGAACACACATGGAACCCCAAATTTAGGTAATAAAAAGAAGCTTATTGTATAAACATCATATAAAAATTAAACATAACATTTACAAAATTAGTAGTAGAGGTCCACAATACATTACTGGAAACTCTTGGGACCACATGTATTTTGGTATTCAATTATTTTCAGAACTCTTAAATGTAATGCTTACATTATATAACATACTCAGTAGGGTAAGGGCAATACCCTGTAACAAAATGTTAATGTTTCTATAGCAAAGCCTCACACCAAGTGGGATTAAGAAAGATAAAATAAACCTCATTTTTGTTCCGGTCAGATTCTACCATTAGATAAATTTGCTATGAACTCTTGAAGAAATTAAAATCTTTGGATTTGGGAATTGCAGATAAGGGATTGTGAACCTATAGTCATATATTTTTCTACAAGAAGTTAATGCAATATTTCTCCAAAATTTGTTTATCTAGTCCATTTGTTTGTAGTAGTTGTTGTTTTTATTTCCAATTGAAAGTTCTAATTCACAATTTAGGTTATTGGGGATGATAGAACTATTTATTCGTGTAATTATATCCTTCATTGTCATATACAATTAGTTCATAATCACTAATTACATGTTTTGCCCAGTCCACATGTGTGGCAAAACAATGCTCGTGTTTACCACACCATTTCCTCTTCCTAAGTACACAGGAAGACTACATTTCCCGGCATCCACAGCAATACCTTTGGAGAACATGATATTGCCAGATAATAGAGTATAGATGAAAGTGAGGGAAGCCATTTTGAAGCCCAGCTCTGAAAAACATCCCATGTGACCCTTCAACTCTCATTTCCTTTCCCATAGAAATCCTGGATACCATGTGTTCCAGATCATATAGCATGCAGGATGGAGGAAGACTGACCTGTGATACGAGTGAATAGTGTTTTGTTGTGTTAAGCCACTGTGATTTCAGGGATATTTTTGTCACATCAGCACAGCTCACCAAATAATTCTTCCCCAAATAAAAATCCATCCTCTCCTGGCATGAGTTTTCAGCACAGAGCAAAAAACTCATCAAGCAATTCTCTTTTAAATATGAACATCAGGTCTATCACAAGTTGACTTAACAGGTTACGTGTCAATAACTTTGTCCCACTGAAAACTGAAACGTTAACCAATAAGGTCAGATGATAGTAGTTGCCTTTTAACATTGCATATCAATGATACTGTGCAAAATCCAGCAGTGTCCCTTGCTTGATCAAGACATGCTACTAACAGCTTATTTAGCTTTCTTCTCACTTTGAGTTTCCCTACCATCTCTCAGCTTCCCTTCCCCAGGGTTTTCTCCAGAGCACCAGGATCTTGCTCAGCCCACTCACAGCAAAATCCCAGAAGTACAGGACAGTTAATGTCCCTTGGAGCAACTCAGCTGCAGGATGGTGAGTCTGTGGATGAAAGTCTAAATCTCTTGTCACTTTGAAGGGAAATTCTGAGGTGTATTCTATACAGTCCCTTAGTGGATCCCCAGTAGAACAGAGTTCTGCTTTCCAAACAATAGCCAGATCAATAACATACTCTATGTTGGCTTTCCTTCAGAACATCCTCACCTCCTCAATCTTTCTGCTTTCATATTCTGGCTTCCTGGGATCATCCCCAAATTTACAACCTGTTTTGGGGAAACCAAACTAATTCAAAATTTCAGTTGAATTGCTGTCTTTTGTGAATTTCTTCTATAAAAGCAATCAATTTGATTCCCAGTTGATTAGAAAGGAATTACACAGTTTGAAAATGGTGCAAAAATAAACAACACACTAGTTACTGAGTTGGTAACTAGTGAGATTTCTGATTCAATAAAATCCACTTTTAAGATTGACACTTTTTGGCCTCTTGTATATAAAATATTCACCAAAAAAGATCATGTATTCTGGGACACAGACTTATATTCTATATTTGTAATGGAGCTCTAATCAGTCCTTATTATTACTTTGAATTGAAGGGAAATCTTCAATCTATGACGGAGATCTGACCTCTCTAAAAGGGGAGCGGGTGTAGAGGTAGCAAGATTGGGCAAGGAGGTCATCCAACTGCAATGCAAACCTGAGGCTCTCAGCCAACCTACCAGGGAGCTCCAGAGTAAAGATTTCCCACGAGAGGAGTCCTAGGCCCTAGTACTGACACCATGCTCAGCCATGGCTGGAGGGTGGCTGCCCAGGAAAAGTGTTCCTCTCTTCAAAGAACAAGGCAGATCCTGAAGGTGCTAATAGCTGGCAGCTGGCAGTTAACCACCCTTTTCGCAGCTGATTGGCAAATTCTTTCCTGAAGGAAGATCCAAGCTGCACATCCCCATGGCTGCCACAGTTTTACAAATATAAACACCAGGATGAAAACTACATAGTAAATTACCTAAGCTGAACTGCAGTCTATTAACTGAATGTAAAGCTAGATGATATAGTTGGAGTCCAAGGTGGCAGAGGAGTAGGACACCTTAATTTCATCTGGTCCCAGGAATTCAGCTAGATAGCTATCAAATCATTCTGCAAACTCAACCAGAGATCATCTGTGCACTCAACCAGAGATCTAAGAAAAGAATAGCTGCAACTCTACAAATAGAGAAGTGACCACTTTCTGCAAAGTAGGACGTGTGGAGAAGTGAATCTGAGGCAATATTTGGGAAAATAAACTGTGAGGGGAGGGAGCCTCCATCAGCCGCTACCGGCAAGTGATAGAGCAGCGGAGCACAAAATCGGAACTTTGAGAAGTCTGCTCTGCTGAGGGATTTCCCTGCCTGAAAGATGCTCAGGTGGTGAAGCAGGGCAGAATCCTAGGTGGGACAGTGTGGTCTTACGATCCACGGGGTCACAGGAAGACCACGGGTGCCTGAATGCAACAGAGCTCCCAAGCATCAGAGTGGGGAAGCTGGGTGCAAAGAGCGAGCCCAGGAGAGGGTTCTCAGCTCAGGGTTGCCATATACCACAAACCACTGCACAGTCGGGAGACTGCTCTCCAAGCAGGGGCCCAACAAGCGGCAGATCTGGGGAGACTCCCCCCTCCTCCCCCAGGAGGAGCGACGCCAGAGTACATGACAGCAGCCTGCAGGGTTTGGAGACTCAAAGCAGGGTCGTGTGCCAGAGATAGAAACATTCGGTCACAGGCCAGGTGAGCATGGAGTGCAGCTGGAGACCGGGGAGATGGGAGTGACTGACTGTTTTTCTCTGGGGGCGCACTGAGGAGCGAGGCCCCGAGTTCTCAGCTCCTCCAGGACCAGAGATTGGGAGGCTGCCATCTTCATTCTTGTCTTCCAAAGCTGTGCAGAAAGCCTTCAGGGAACAAAAGCCACACAGACTAATCCAGAGCAGATTACTTAGCCCGGACCTGGCAAGGGCGGGGCAATTCCGTCTCCAGCAAAGATGCTTGAGAACCACTGCAACAGGCCCCTCCCTCAGAAGATCGGCCAGAACATCCAGCCAAGACCAAGTTTATGGATCAACGAGAACTGAAAAACTCCAGCACTAGGGGAATATAGAATATAGAATTCACGATTCCCCCCACCACGATTCTTTAGTCTTTCAGATTTAATTTTTTTCTTTCCTTTTTCAACCAATTTCTTATCAACTCTTTTTAAAAATTTTTTTTAACATTCATTTTTACAGTTACATTCTATACTTTCATTGTATTTAATTTTATTTTTGTATATATAAGTTTTTCTTTCTTTACAATTTTGGGATGCAGTTTCTTCTAACAAATGGACCAAAATACACCCAGAATCTAGTGTAAGGCTCTGTTCTCTTCACCTGTCTGATCATATTCACTTTTTTCCTTTTTTTTGTTTTTGTTTGTTTGCTTTCTTAAAGCCTTTTTTAACTTTCATATTTACAATTACAGTCTATCCTTTCATTATATTTAATTTTATTTTTGCATATATATATATATAAAGTTTTTCTTTCTTTACAATTTTGAGATGTAGTTTCTTCTAACAAACCAACCAAAATACACTCAGGAAATACTGTATTGCTCTGTTCTGTTCACCTGTTTATATTCCTTTTTTTCCCTTTTCCTTGTTTTCTCTTTTAATTTTCATTTTTAGAGTTATATTCTATCCTTTCATTGTATTTAATTTTATTTTTGTACACATATACATTTTTCTTTCTTTATAATTTTGGGATCTAGTTTTCTAACAAACAGGCCAAAATACACACAGGATCCAGTGTATTGCTCTATTTTGTTCACCTGTCTGATTATATTCTCTTTTTAAAAATTTTTATCTTTTTTTATTTTTTGGTTTTGAGTCTCTTCTGATTTGTTTAGTGTCTATTTCTCTGGGGTTGTTGTTGCTCCATTTTAATATTTTGTTCTCTCGTTCATCTATTCTTCTCTGGACAGAATGATAAGATGGAAAAATTCACCTCAAAAAAAGAGAACAAGAGGCAATACTGACTGCCAGGGACCTAATAAATATGGGCATTAGTAAGATGTCAGAACTAGAGATCAGACTAACAATTATAAAGATACTAGCTGGGCTTGAAAAAAGCATAGAAGACACTAGAGAATCCCTTTCTGGAGAAAAAAAAAAAGAACAAAAATTTAACCAAGTTGAAATCAAATAGGCTATTAATGAGATGCAATTGAAAACGGAAGCTCTAACTGCTAGGATAAATGAGGCAGAAGACAGAATTAGTGATATACAAGACCAAATGATGGAGAATAAAGAAACTGAGAAAAACAGAGATAAACAACTACTGAATCATGAGGGGAGAATTCGAGAGATAAAGGATATCATAAAGTGAAACACTATTGGAATGAATGGGATCCCAGAAGAGGAGAAAGAGGGAGGAGGGGGTGGGCAGAAGGTATATTGGAGCAAATTATACCTAATCTGAGGAAGGAAACAGGCATTCAAGTCCAGGAGGTACAGAGAACCCCCCTCAAAATCAATAGATATAGGTCAAAACCCTGACATATAATAGTGAAACTTGCAAATCTCAGAGACAAAGAGAAAATCCTGAAAGCAGCTCGGGACAAGAGGTCCATAACCTACGAGGGTAGAAACATTGCACTGGCAACAGACCTATCCACAGAGACTTGGCAGGCCAGAAAGGACTGGCATGATATATTCAGGGTACTAAATGAGAAAAATATGCAGCCAAGAATCATTTACCCAGCTAGGCGGTCATTCAAAATAGAAGGAGAGATTTAAAAAAAGCTTCCAAGACAAACAGAAACTAAAAGAATTTGTAATCACAAAACCAGCCCTGCAAAAATATTAAATATTAGAAGGGATCCTTTACACGAAGAGAGACCCCAAAAATAACATAGACCAGAAAGGAACACAGACAACATACAGTAACAGTCACCTTACAGGCAATACAATGGCACTAAATTCATATCTTTCAACAGTTACTCTGAATGTAAATGGGCTAAATGCCCCAATCAAAAGACACAGGCTATCAGACTGGATAAAAAAGCAAGACCCATTGATATGCTGTCTGCAAGAGACTCATTTTAGACCCAAAGACACCTCCAGATTTAAAGTGAGGGGGTGGAAAACCATTTATCATGCTAATGGATGTCAAAAGAAAGCTGGGGTGTCATCTAAGTAGAAGAGCAACAAAGAAGCAAGGGCTTTGAATGACACACTGGACCAGATGCACTGCACAGATATAATCAGAGCATTCCATCCTAAAGCAACAAAATACACATTCTTCTTGAGTGCACATGGAACATTCTCCAGAATAGATCACATACTTGGTCACAAATCAGGTCTCAACTGGTACCAAAAGACTGGGATCATTCCCTGCATATTTCTGGACCACAGTGTTTTGAAACTGGAACTCAATCACAAGAGGACATTTGGAAAACACTCAAATACATGGAGGATAAAGAGCATCCTACTAAAGAATAAATGGGTCAACCAGGAAATTAAAGAAGAATTAAAAAAATTCATGGAAACAAATGAAAATGAAAACACAATTGTTCAAAATCTTTGGGATGCAGCAAAGCCGGTCCTAAGAGGGAAGTATATAGCAAAACAAGCCTTTGTCAAGAAACAAGAATGGCCTCAAATACACAACCTAAACTTATACCTAAAGAAGCTGGAGAAAGAACAGCATGAAATAAGGCCTAAACCCAGCAGGAGAAGAGAATTAATAAAGATTAGAGCAGAAATCAATGAAATAGAAACCAAAAGAATAGTAAAACCAAGCAATGAAAAACTAGTAGCTGGTTCTTTGAAAGAATTAATAAGATTGATAAACCCCTGGTCAGACTTATCAAAAAGAAAAGAGAAAGGACCCAAATAGATAAAATCATGACTGAAAGAGGAGAGATCACAACCAATACCGAAGAAATACAAACAATTATAAGAACATATTATGAACAACTATATGCCAAGAAATTAGGCAATCTGAAAGAAATGGATGCATTCCCAAAAACATATAAACTACCAAAACTGAACCAGGAAGAAATAGAAAACCTGAACAGATGCATAACCAGCAAGGAAATTGAAGTAGTAACCTAAAATCTCCCAACAAACAAGAGCCCAGGGCAGGATGGCTTCCCAGGGGGATTTATACCCAACATTTAAAGAAGAATGAATACCTATTCTTCTGAAGCTGTTTCAAAAAATAGAAATGCAAGGAAAACTTACAAATTCTTTCTACGAGGCCAGCATTACCTTGATCCCCAAACCAGACAAAGACCCCACCAAAAAGAATTACAGACCAATATCCCTGATGGACATGGATGCCAAAATTCTCACCAAGATACTAGCCAATAGGATCCAACAATACATTAAAAGGGTTATTCACCAAGACTAAGTGGGATTTGTTCCTGGGATGCAAGGGTGGTTCAACATCCACAAATCAATGTGATACACTACATTAATAAAAGAAAGGACAAGAACCATATGACCCTCTCAATAGATGCAGAAAAAGCATTTGACAAAGTACAGTATCCTTTCTTGATTAAAACTCTTCATGGTGTAGGGATAGAGGGAACATACCTCAATATCATTAAAACCATTTATGAAAAGCCCATAGTGAATATCATTCTCAATGGGGAAGAACTGAGAGCTTTACCCCTAAGGTCAGGAACATGGCAGGGATGTCCACTATCACCACTGTTGTTCAACATAGTACTAGAAGTCCTAGCCTCAGCAATCAGACAACAAAAAGAAATAAAAGTCATCCAAATTGGCAAAGAAGAAGTCAAACTCTCATTCTCTGCAGATGACATGATACTCTGTGGAAAACCCAAAAGACTCCACCCCAAAATTGCTAGAACTCATACAGGAATTCAGTAAAGTGGCAGGATACAAAATCAATGCACAGAAATCAGTTGCATTTCTATACACCAACAACGAGACAGAAGAAAGAGAAATTAAGGAGCTGATCCCATTTACAATCGCATCAAAAGCCATAAGATACCTAGGAATAAACCTAACCAAAGAGGCAAAGGATCTGTACTCAGAAAGGTATAGAACCCTCATGAAAGAAATTGAGGAAGTTGCAAAGAAATGGAAAAACGCCATGCTCATGGATTAGAAGAACAAATATTGTTAAAAAGTCTATGCTATAGAGCAATCTACACATTCAATGCAATCCCTATCAAAATACCATCAACTCTTTTCACAGAGCTGGAACAAATAATCCTAAAATTTGTATGGAACCAGAAAAATCCCGAATAGCCAAAGGAATATTGAAAAAGAAAACCAAAGCTGGTGCCATCACAATGCCAGACTTCAAGCTCTATTACAAAGCTGTAATCATCAAGATAGTATGGTACTGTCTTGGCACAAAAACAGACACATAGATCAACAGAATAGAATAGAGAACTCAGAAATGGACCCTCAGCTCTATGGTCAACTAATCTTCGATGAGGCAGGAAAGAATGTTCAATGGAAAAAAGACAGTCTCTTCAAAAAATGGTATTGGAAAAATTGCACAGCCACATGTAGAAGAATGAAACTGGACCATTTCCTTACACCACACACAAAAATAGACTCAAAATGGTTGAAAGACCTAAATGTAAGACAGGAATCCATCAAAATCCTAGAGGAGAACACAGGCAGCAATCTCTTTGACCTTGGCCACAGCAACTTCTTGCTAGACACATCTCCAAAGGTTAGGGAAACAAAAGCAAAAATGAACTATTGGGACTTCATCAAGATAAAAAGCTTCTGCACAGCAAAGGACACAGTCAACAAAACTAAGAGACAACGCACGGAATGGGAGAAGATATTCGCAAATGATGTATCAGATAAAGGGCTGGTATCCAAGATCTACAAAGACCTTCTCAAACTCAACACCCAAAAAACAAATAATCCAGTCAAGAAATGGGTAGAAGACATGAACACTTTTCCAAAGATGACATGCAAATGGCTAACAGACACATGAAAAAATGTTCAACATCACTAGTCCCCATCAAAATATTAGGTCAGAGGCAAGATCACTTTTTCAGAGAGAATTGCAGAGATTAAGGCAATTATCACCAATTTGTGAGATGCTGACCAATAATTTTTATCCTATTCAATTCCTTAATATGGTCAGTGCAAAAACCAATGCTAACTCCAACTGCATTTTCCAACCTCTACAGTGGCCTCTTTCCTAGAAGAGATGAATAAAGTTCCTAACCCTTGATCTCTAGTTCCTTATTTGTGGATCACGTATTATTGTTCCTGTTTACTTGAACTTCCAAGTTCCTGCTTGATTTCACTGGAAGGAGCAACAGTTTGTTCGTTCTCTGCCACCGTGTCACAATCTAGTCATCTGGAGTCATGGCAACCTTTCCTCCTAGGACTTGAACCTGACCCAATATATATACAACCTAAAGCTGTTAAGTCCTGAAGAATAGCAAGTGGCAACCCTCTATTTGTCTTGGGAAGGAATAAAAATATAAGATAAATCTTTAAGAAATCAAAGAACCTACACCCTTTGTTAAGTTATCATGTCCTTGGCATTGGGGGGCTGGCGGGAGGGGGTGTTCCAATGCCAAGGACATGATAGAATATTCCCCCTAAGTGAAAGACACATTGTTGCAAACAATGCTAACAGGGAATCTTTTTAGATTTTGGAATCAGATTTACATAGCATTTGTGTGTCCTTTGACTAATTAACAAGTAACACAGAAATCTGCTCAGAGCAGAGTAGGAGAAGGTTTTCTAGCTGGTCTAGTCTATAAAAAAAAAAAGAAAAAAAAAAGTAGCCCTGAGAGCTGGCCTGATAACCACATTTTAACCAATAGTATCCAAGATGCATGAAGCAGACCACCATGGTAGGAGGAAAGCCTTGAAAGTAGTGTTATTACAGGGGAACTCAGGGGTTTGGAGCTAATTCATGTCACTAACAGCGGGTAACTATTCTCTTTTTGAATAATAGCTCCCGGCTTGCTTCTAAAAACAAGTATCTGATAATGGAAACAGGTAATTATGCAGCCCAGGGCCATCCTTCATAAACAAGGTATCATCAGATCCATAATTCTTAAAACCAGGTCTACCTTAAAACACTCCAAGAGGTAGTATATAAAAGAACAGATTGAGACATGCCATAAGGATAATAGCATTATTTAAATGGGTTGCTCACTTGGAACACAGAGCATAGATATTTTTCTGTATCTATAGAACGTGCTTAATAAAATCTTACTGAATAAAGAACGACCACATGGACCTGTTCCTAGCAAGAGAAGATTCCTACCATGTAGAAGGCAATCAAATATTTTCTGAAATAAATTTCACCCGACATTAAGCTTCATTAATAATATTTATTTTAAAGGTCCCTTTTTATTTGTAACAAATATAAAGTCATCAGTGTTTTACAAATTGTCAAAAATGCTTTAAGTACAAAAAAAATACTTTAGTAAAATGAAAGTTATATTGTGTTATTTGCTACAGACTTAATACTGTCGACATGCATACCATATGCCAGAAAAGCTCATGCATTAGTGGAAAAGAGAAGAAATGAGATACAACTGCTATGCTGTCTGATTACAAATTCATTGCTTCAGTCAGTTTCCTTTCTTCAGGGATACCATTTACCTGGAGTGTGGAAGAACGAACATGGGCATGAGTTAGGGCATGGACACTTTTTAGATTTTGAGCAAAACAAAGTATGACAAGGAGTAATTTTCTATCTTCTCAATGCAATTTAAAATAATCATGTTGACATTATTTCTCTGCATTAAAAAAAAGGAAAAAATTCTAAATCAGTCCTTGGGCCAAAGACGTAATGGTTTGTACTTCTCAGAAGGTATGGTCTGAAACTTCCTCCCACAATAAACAAAAAGAATGGGGTTGACTGCGGGATGTATGGCTGTACCTGTTAATCGCAGCTTTTTAGAAAATATTGTGTGGGCTGGAAGGGCAAAGAAAATGAGAAAACCTGAAGGGGCATCGAACCTAATGGCTTGGGCCTCGTCCAAAAAGGCAGTGCTAATGTCAGCCTGTGACTGCTCTATTATCCCAGCAAGTGCTTAAGTCCAGGATTACAACACCAGCAGCTAGTTCATTTCTTAAACTTTGGGTGATCATTTAAAAAAAAACAACTAAATAAAACAAACTTCAAAATATACTCTTCCCGAAAAATTCCATACAAGTAGCTACAGATAAAATTACTTGGTATCCAAGAGACAAGCCCTGTGCTTAAATTACCTTCATAAAGAAAAGTGTGACCTTGCATAGTGCTTTGAGGTACTTGGAAAAAGCAAATTATTATTTTAAATGTGGTTGCCTCTTTGTGGTACCGGGGCGACCAGGAAGGAGCGACAGAAAAGCTGTTGTACCCAGGAAAATACATAAAGAGCCCTAAATCCATGGATGTGCATACAGAGCAGAATAACTTGGAAACTGAGAAACAAACTATTTTTTTCATTCAAACAAATGGAATGGGAATAAGGAAATTAACCTGCCCATTCAGTCCTTCTCTCCGGGAGGCATAACTCTATTTGGTTGTACATTTCTCAGAGGCAGAAACACAACAATCTACCATAATTGTAAAAAATGCTAGGGCGGTCTCTCTCCCTTTAGCACTTAGATACTTTGGGGACTCAGCGAAAACAACAATGACAAGAAGAAAACAACCAAGAGGAGTTAGTGCACTCTAGTCAATAACATGCTCCAAATCACAGAAAAATATAAGAAAACAAGGAGGTAATAGGCTATCGTATTAACTAAAAAGGAGATCAAAGCTTCCTTGACTCAACCAAAATGCCTCCCCAAAATCTGTTTTAGAAAAATAATCTAGAAAATTGGGTTGAACAGCCTAAAATTCCCCTAGGGAAATTCTTTGGCTCTTATCCCATTTGCTCAGCATAAATTGTCCTCGTAGTTGGAAATGCTGCCTATTACTAAAAACTAGCACATTAACAAGTCTACTTGCTGAAAATCTATACTGCTATCAAATATGTCTCTCTAACATCATCTATTCAGGCTCCCTTATTTCCTCTAATGGGAGAATAAGTAAAATCTGGATTTTTAAAACACACAAATAAGTTACTTACTGTTTAACTAGAAACTGTCTCCCTTCTACTCACTCCTTGCATGAAATAATTAAGAATCAGAGGAAAGGCATCTTAGAAGAGTTAGAAGTTTATGAATTTAATGAGGGAAATGTAGAAATATTCCTTTAAATGTTTTCTTGTTAAAAAAAAAAAAAGCCAGGCAATTAGTGTTAATAGGGATTTGTTTTTGTCTTTGCTCTTTCGGTAACAGGTATTTATAACAAAGTTGATTCCTTCATCAATCTCCTGAATGCTTACACGTAGCACCACCACATCAATATATTGAACACCCTTGTTGAAACATGTTAGCATTTAATTAAAACAAGTGATCAAAACTGTGGGAGAAAATTCTGATAAACACTATCTCGTAATTAAAATCTGATGAACAACTTTATTATACTTGCCTCAAATCTTTGAAAAGTTGTCAAACGAAAATCTCCTTAAATTCCCGAAAGCAGTAATAGAGAAAATAATTTCTGAATAAAAACATCCAATAAATTTCTATATGTGCCTAAAGTTTTTAAGAGACTTAATAGCTTCCCTACTACAATACCACTATTCATACTCAGAATTCCACATCCAACTTACATTTTTAAAACTTCTCTTGCTTTTCCAAGAGAGCCACAAAAGGCATTACTGGTTGCCTGGCAATTAGAACTAGGAATCAACCACTAATTAGAAGACAATCATGAATAAGTTATCTACTTGGTACCGAGATGAATGAAATAATTGGCTGTGGAAATTTTTTAGGGACACTTGAAAGAAATAAACTTAAAGAAAGCAAGTCTTAGGGAAATAGAATAGTCAAGGGAGAATCGTCCGCCATCTTGTTGTCACTGGTCATGTTATAACAGCTTTTTAAAGTGGCATTAAAACCAGGCCAACCATTTCTCATTTATCCCCCTGAAGCCTCAGTGATTAGTCACAATGGTTTCCTTTTGTAAGAGTCAGTTTCAAGCTGCTCACTTACTGAGACAAATCCTGGATGCATCCAAGCTAAGAATCTTTCATACCAAGGGGAAGAATAGGGAGCTTCGCTGAAGGAAGGGGATTTTATTCAGTCTTCCTTAATTAGACAGGACCTCCATGGATGCTTTTGCTCTAAGATCATTTACCCTGTGTTTATCACTCTGATGGCAATCTATGCAATAATCTAAGCTATTATTCTAAGGTTCTAACTCTGATTAAGGAAGGACACAACTGGTTTGCCTTACTTAATGAAGCTAAAGCTTCATAAATTACATGGTCCTATAATAATCTTTTAATCTGTTAGCTTCATATGTTAATATCAACTTACTACTTTTAGTACTTACCTGTAGTCTGCTGTTGGGGAATCTGAGTCTGATGTTGCAAGTTCCTAGAAATGATTGGCATTTTTGAGTAAAACTGTGTTTGTTTATACACATGCAAACAGACAGCAGACATACTAGAATGAAAAATGTTATAGCTAAAAAGATCCCCAGAAATCATCTAACCCAGCCTACCCCCATGAGTTTATGCATGAGAAACCTAAAGTCTGAAGAAGATAAATAATAGTATTTGATAACATTCATAAAGCTCCTATTAAATGCTATGTTCCACCTCACAACAACCCTATGAGGTAGGTATTATTTTTCTCAACTTACAGATGAGGAAACAGGCTTAGAGGTCCAAGGCTACATAGCTAATGGCAGATAAGGATATGAACCCAGGGACTCCAGGACTTGTGCTTAGAACCCACACACTTTCAGATCCAGGTCTAGAACGTACATACATGCTCACATACTCTCACAGAACAACATACATACCCATCTTCACTCATTATGCCAAAGCTATGCTCTTCTATCCCTGCCCAGGGAATGACATGGGCCATCCACCCAACTGTATAGTCAAGATGCAGAAGTCATCATCGATCCCTCCCTCCTTCCCTTCCCCCATCCCAATCTTGGGAACTCTTGACAATTCTCCTCATTCCCTCTTTGAATCTGTCCTCTTCTTCCCACCTCTGTTGGTTGAAGCCATCACCCTTTCTTACTTGCAACTTTGCAACTGAGCTGAATTGTTTCCTTAGTCCCATTCTTGCTCCCTTATAATCCACTGTGCACATTGCTGTCAGATGATCTTCTAAGACACAACTCCGATTATGTCATTCAAACAACGCACATTTCATTACTTCCTTACGCCTACCTGCAAATTAAGTTTGGCCCAGAAGACCATCAATATATCTGGTCCCTACATGGAGCACCACCACCACGGCCACGACCATCTCTTGTACCCAACCAGCTCCCATTTGTCCTTGCAAACTCAACTTAAAATTTGTTACAATGGACACGGTTACTCTTATAATTTAAAACTATCCCACAAAGAATGTTAATTAAAAATTTTTAACTTATTATTTGTTTTAATTAAAAAATACCTCAAGTACCACTTGTTCTAGCCTCCTCACTCTCTAAGCACTGCCTCCCCATTAGGTTACCATTTAGTATGGTTTCGTACACTGCTGACTGTTGTATTTCTCATCACATAATGTTAAAGTGCCTTACCAGTAAGAACCCCTTATTTTTGTTCAGTGTCCCCAACAGTAAGCATGCAATAAATAATTTTTGAATGAATACGTGCAAAAGTGCAGATACTTAGAAAGATTCACATAAAATACACATATTTATTAATATTCATACTCATTTAGTTTCAAATTTTGATATTAAAATTCATTTGCAAAAATGTACAGTTGAGATTCTGTGTGGAAGAAATTCTAGGAGTCAGCCCCTCACTACAGAGTAGGGCTAGATCCAAGCCAGGAGTTTTCAGTTTTTTTGTTTCTCTTCAGCAATGGAATTCCTTTTAATTGAAATCCTAAGCAGAACTCTTGATGTACAAAAGAGATAAATGTGAGGTTGCCTGGGTTGAAACAAGGGAGCCAGGAATCCCGTCTGCTTTGTTTCTTTTGCCCCACATGCTGGCCCCTAAGGCATTTCTAAGAAACCTCCAAGAAACAGAGTTGTAAACCATTGATCTGAATCATTTCAGGCAGGCAAATATTATGCTCCAAATACAACGATCTAAAGTAGAAAGCTCTAAAGGCTAAATACTATTTAAACTCTTAATCTATAGGAATGTTAATGACGTCGAGTAATTTTTTTAGATTTTCAGCTCCATTTTAAATATATTGTTAAGGAAATAACAAAATCAATTCTAATTCAATTCGAGGAAGTTACTTAATAATTCATCCCAATAATTATATTCTTGTTTGCCATTACGTAACAACGCTACTTATCCTTGTGTGGTCTCATGGAGTATTTTATATGCTTGTTTATTCTTACAGTATTTCATACGATGTATTTATACTGGTTTTGATCATGGAAGTAAAAAGATTAATTTATAAACCACAGAAAAAATAAGTTCTAGAGTTAAAGGTGGGAAAACAAACATCTTTAATACAGAAGTCAAAACGCAATTTCATGGGCATTTGGGAGGGGGATATGAATTTTCTTTTAACTTCTCAGGTACAACTAATGTGGGCCTATCTATTCTACATTAGAAGCTATTACAGCACACCTTATACACACACACACACACACACTTCATTTCCCATCACCTCTAGCTCTACCTAGCCTATCAATGGATTAAATCAATACATTTTGACAAAACAAAAATACTGAAGATGACAAGGAAAGCTTTCAAAAGCCCCAAATCAAGGATACCCCAAATTCAAAATCAATATTTGGCTAGTAGTTGGAAGCCCCCTCACTCCCGTTGGTCAGTCCAACTTACCCTTCTGTGGAACAGAGTTTGAAAACCACTGATCAAAGTCAATCTCCACCCTGTAATTTCTTTTCTAACCCTGATTTTTTTTTCTTCCTCTTCCACTACACTACTAAACCATCTAAGTAGGAATGCGCTTGGCTAGGTTCAAGGAGAACGGTTGGTTGAGAAAGTGCCACACACAAGGTAGCAAGAAATCTGGAGATCTGTGAGAAAGTAATGGTGGGACTTTGGTTTAGGGATTTAAAACTACCTGCAGTGCATGTCCCAATTGGTTAGGTTTGAGCCATGTACATGCACTACTTGCAACTTCAACTGAACTACGGATGAGTTCTATGAAAGTGCTTCTATGTACAAAAAGGTGCTCGACAAGAAATAGGTGGAGAAGCAACATCCCCAGCATCTCCTGGGTGGGCAGACCTGGCTCTGTTTTTGTGGGTGGGGGCCCAAACCTGTGACTGCAGGTGAGCCTGTGAGTGTCAGAGGGTTCAAATGTCCATGATGGGCATACTTGAAGTGTGAATTCCACTGAAGTGTTGAAGGGAGGTACCTCATGAAAGCACTGCTTCAGGGATACTGGAGAAATTCCCAGGAGTAACTCTGCTTCAGTCAAGCAGACTAGACAGTGAGAAAATGGAAGCATTTCCATCTTTGGTGAAAATGCACCGCTGAAGGCAATTACACAAGAGAGTGGGGATGACTTCAAATAGAAGCCCAATAAACCTTCAAAGAAAGGACCTCTATAAAGTCATAAAACTATTTAGAATAATTACGTTATTAATGGACTAATGGAAAGATTATTATGTGTAAACTACATTACAGAGAAAAAAAGATTTAAGAAAACTGGAGTTCTCTAAATTATTAGCATTAATTATTTTCTAATTTTACTACCATTAATTACATGCATTTAAATAGAAAATTATGTAAATTAGCCATCGCACAAACTTTATTCTTCAAGGAAGCAAAGGTAATAACGTGCAAATTAATAAATAAGTGATTTGGGGGGAGGACACAATTATTTATTATTTGTACAACCATTTTAAGGTAATTTGACGTTCTTGGATATCCTGTAGAGTAATTCTATGAGTTAGGTTGATGATTATCAACATTATATTCCAACTTGCTGGAAGACTCAAAAGCAAAGAAAGGTTAAGTGATTTGCATTAAGCCACAGAATCTGTGCCAGAGTTGAAAATAAATGACATTAGTTTGGCTATGTAGAATACAAAACACTTCTCTTTTGAATTAGTATGGAGCCCTTTAACAATAAGTAATGTATTTAACTATAGTAGTATATTTTTGGAATTTCCCAATTATTTCAGCAAAATTGATGTTGCCTAACCCTTGAATTTTCTATAATTTTTTTCCAACAAAAATGCCGATTTGGACCCCTTACTTACTTTTACTAAAGAACCAGGCCATTATTTGGATTAAGGAAGGAAGGACACAGAGAAATTGGAAAACATCACTATAATTTTTAATTTCAAAACCTAATTTTAACTAAAACCAGTGTAGAACATACATGGAACATAAATGAGAAAGGAGATATTAATTTATTTCTTTTAGTTATTTTCTCCTGTTTGTATAAAGCCAAAAGCAAGCCTACCATGGCTTTAAACTGAAGCAGTACAAACCTATAGAACCAAAAGCTATCAGAGAGATATTGCATCCATTGCTGAATTAAAAAAAAAAAAAAAGGTCAATGGCTCTGAAATATCCTTGGCCGCTTGACACTTCTTGTCAACAGGAAACCATTATATTGGTCCCCTAAAACATTCTCTTCAACTGGTATTAACTTTCATTGAAATCTGATTTTTTATTTATGAAATTTTACCATAGTTAGTTCTCATTATTACCCAGGGGGAGACAAATGGAAAAACACTTTAGACAAGAGTTAAAATGATTTGTTACTATATCTTTAATTAGAAGACTTAATTCTAGTTTTATATTCGTTAATTTATAAAAGATTAAGCACAACCTACCTCCTGTTTTGAGGGAGACCCAATTACTCTGGATTAGATATCATGTTTAGTATAATGAATAAGGAAATTTTTCATATAGACAATTAAAATCTTTCTAGAAAAAGTTTGGGCACTTTTCCCTATTATTCATTACATAAAATCTTCTATGAAGATGCCTCCCACTCAGGAAAAATAGATTGATATTGATGTTGGTATGAGAAAAGAGTAATAAGGAGGCAGATCTACCCCCTAAAAAAAACATAATACATCACAAATTTTAGAATAAATTCCTTTTCAGAAAATAGAATATCTGAAATTCTCCAGCCAATGCCTCCCATAAAAGTGCAAAATTACAATTTCCCAGTGGTTTTTCGTTTTTTGAGGCTCAGCATTTCTCTATCCCATTCAGTACTAATCAGTACTCATTCTCACTTCTCTACACCATTTTCCTCAGGCAACTGAAGGAGGTGCAAAAAGTTTTGAAGCTGGTAAGTATAAACCCACAAACAGTCCCCACACTCTAAATCAAGCACCCGGACCGCCCCCTTTCACACTTTTCTTCTGTACATACCTTAGGGAGGAATCAGGAGACACTGTTCCCCTTTTAAAACTCCAGGTGGAGGAATGTGAATAACAACCCCTTCCCCACCTCCACCCCCAAAAGAAACACCAAGCTGGCTTTCCCAAATCCTCAAACCTAGCTCTGTCAAGTATTTTATTTGGGAATTCTCAGCCCTTTTTCCTGTTCCACCTGACTCACACATCCACCAGATTCCAAATCCGTGGATCTAGGGCCCTGGGATCTGCATTGTAGGAGCTCCACAGGTGAGTGTGATCTTCAACTTGGTTTGGAAACAACCAGGCTAGACTCTCTCAACATACCTTTTAGGACCTAAAATTCTATGACTTGGAATTTGATTTTCTTCATTCAAATCATTACAAAGTTTTGTTTTCAAGGTACATCAGTCAATCTGTAATGTATTTTAAGTTAAATCTTTGGTCAAAAACATAACTCCTAAACACAACAATGATTCTTTGGGCAAAGCAGATTTACTTTTAAGAATTACTTTATGGGGTGCCTGGGTGGTTCAGCTGTTTAAGCGTCCAACTCTTGATTTCCACTCAGGTCACGATCTCAGGATCGTGAGATGGAGCCCTGCTGGGCATGGAGCCTGCTTAAGATTCTCTCTTTCCCTCTCCTTCTGCCCCTCCCCACCCTGCTCACGTACTCTCTCATTCTCTCTCTCAAAAAATAAAAAATAAATCAAAAATAAATTTAAAAAAAGAATTATTTTATAATGTAATCTCCAGCAATGAATGGAAATGAGGTGACAGCCTATAAAGAGAAAAGTTCTTCTTACTGTTAATGGTAACATGTGTTCACTGAACTGCAAAGATAACAAAGTACAGATGCAAAAAGCCTGACTGTGTTAGGGGATGGGGAACATTCCACAGAATATGTGGCTAGTGCTCTTCAAGACTGTCAAGGTCATGGGGAAACAAGGGAGGTCTAAAAAACTGCCCAGGCCAGAGGAGAGTAAAGAGACATGCCAATTATTGTGTCCTTGACAAAAGTCCTGGAACAAGAAGAAGGATGTTAGGAGAAAAACTAGTGAAATCTCACAGGGCACCTAGGTGGTACAGTCAGTTAAGCCTCTGGCTCTTGGTTTTGGCTCAGGTCATGATCTCAGGGTCCTGGAATCAAGCCCTGAATCAGGCTCCACACTCACTCAGCATGGAGTCTGCTTGAGATTCTCTCTCTCCCTCTCCCACTGCCCCTCCCACTCATGCTGTCTCTCTCTCTCTCTCTCAAATAAATAAAATCTTAAAAAAAAAAAACTAGTGAAATCTCAAATTATTAAAAAAAAAAATCTGAAGTCTGCTTAATAGTAAAGCACCAATGTTGGTTTCTTAGTCTTGACAAAGGTACAATGGGAGAAAGTGGGTGAGGGATCTCTGGAAACTCTCTGTGTTATCTTTGCAACTTCTCTGAACCTCGAAAATCATTTCAAAATAAAACAGTTATTAATAAATACATTAGCAAAGATCAAACTAAATTGACCTTACATTTCTATACTATGTGATCATTTTAACAGCCTGTTTATATTGTCTCTGTAATCTGGAATGTAGAAGGAACACTGTACAAAATGAAATCGTCCCTTCCAAGCATAAGCTCCATCTCCTGGCCCCTCTCCAGGTTCCCTTTCCATGACCTATTCAATCCCTTGCCTGTAACCTGGATCAGAGATCCTTCTGAGTTCAATGACTACATTATCTTTGACTTAATAGCAAGGTAGGCAAATAATCTAATCTCAGTTTTGACCTAATTTAGCTTTGTCTCTTATCCATGCCTCAATTTTATCATCTGCAAATGATTAAACATTTTTTTACTGTCTAAGGTATGGTGCCAGTCTAAGTCCTGTGAAGTACTGTACCAAAAAGAAAATATTACTGTGTAACTGACAAATTATGGTGGCAACCCCTCATCATACAACTGTTATTGAGTCCTCTTTACCTCACACTTTTCTAAGGTTCTCTAGACCTCCTGGATTGACTTGTTTAAAAGACCCGAGCAAATTTCCATGTAGCTCTGAAGGAAAGCTTTGAAAAGTCTTATAATGTCCTTGAGTCTTGCTTAGAAGCCAACATAAACTTTCAGCCATGTCCTTATGCCTGAATATTTCCAGTGTCGTCTGAAGAATAAACATGAAATCCTGTAGCTAGCCAAATCATTTATGAATCAGTAAGGGTAGTATGAATATGGGAAGATGAAATGCATGCCCTTTTAAGAAGGGTTAATTAACAAATACCAGGCAGCATTCTCCAAGTGTGTACTTGGTTATCAAGTACTGTAATGCCTCGTCAAATATAATATCTCATTTTAATGTGGAGAATTCAATTCAATCCAAATGACCAAAATATGTATATATGTGTGTACTTGGTGCTGAAATAAAACTTTAAAAACAGGGCCATGCTTTTAAGGTAAGAGAGTAAAAGCTGAATTTGCGTAAAGGACAGCTGTGATGAACGTGATACAATGAATTTCCCTATTATCTGGCATGGTTGGAAAATGAGGTTAATCACATATTCTGGCTTATAGGGAGTTACCATAGAGACAGTGCACATATTATCCATTTCCAAGAATAAAAGAAAGATAATATACACTCAACACTGAAACTACACCGAATGTAATTTAATTTCCCTCTGATGAGTCAGACGTACTTGATGATCTCGCAGTGCCTCAGAATAATCATTGTGCACATCATCAATTATCTATCTACCCTATTTATATAGAAGTGCTAGTTAATGGAGTTTTTCCATTAGCAGAAATCTGAATAATGTGAAGGTTTTCTGGACTTAAAAATACATATATGGTCAAATTGTCACAAGTTCAATAGAATAACCTATTGCATTTGCAAATAGAGAGATCTCATCAACATAATGACAGTTGATGGGGTTATGGAAGGACCAGGAAGATGTATTTGGTTGTAAACTAGATAGAAAATGTTGTTGTGTTTGTATGTAAGCAGAAACATTGCAAAATCCTATCCACAGAAAATCAAAATAATTTTTAAGGAGCTACTCTCATTCTCAACATATATGGCTAGAAAGCATATCTAAATGACACAGCCTTTTTATTTCCCTTAAACTTCACTAGCAACAGAGTTTTACTGATTTACAAACATATTTAAGTTCCCCTACTCATTATAACAAATATTTCTCTATTCCAAAATTTGATAGCATTGTTGTTTGTCAATAGAAGCATTTCCCAGACTGTGTTCATTGAAGAGTTACCTCTTCTGGCCTTTTTCCATGGATTCATGAAGCATATCAACACTCAAGGCCTCTGAGAGCCCTTGTAGTTTTAAGACAAACAAACGAAAAAAAACTGTTTCTCAAGTGTTATTTGACCATTTCGGTTTTGAGAATATATATCAACATTTGACGAATTTATACCCACATTTACTAGTAAACTCTTGGGTAAAGAAAATACGGAATGGTAGCCTAAAAGAATTTTAAAATTCTTTCCATTTGGAAATGAATGAAAAGGCTGTTCATATTTTCATCTAAAAAAAAAAAGGAAGAGAGATTGCTAAGTTGTGAGCTATTATAATATTCTTGAAATTGTACTAATTTTTTTCATCAGTATCTAATCCTGGTAAAGTGGGTTTTTAGAATGACCCACTAACCATCAGAGAACATAGAAATCTATCCCTTCCATTCAGTACAACTAAATTTTGTGAGACTTTAATATTCACATCTCTGATCGAATATTAATGTTTCTAAAACTCAAAATGTTAAATGTATGCAATTTTCTCCACTGTCAATCAGACTTCAATCAATTACTTACACATACATGCACACATAAACACACACCTTAGCCTATTCAACAGTAAGTACATAATGTTAGATAAGTTTAGGAAAATACAATACTTTTAGATTTCTGAAGTATTTTGGACAAATTTATTGAGTCTGACTATCTATACTACTCATATTAATTACTGCTTAATCTCCAAATCACCACATACATTTTGCATGGTTACAAAATAAGCATTTGCAATGGGAAAATGTTTGCATCCAGGATGGTGACCAGAGAAATCTTTAATCAGTAAGAGGTTACCTGTATATCATACCCTAAGGTTTATGTGGTGGGGAGAGGTAGATTTTTCTCTATATCCATCATATTCACAAAAGTAAAGTGAAGAAGAAGAGGATCTCAAAAGCCAACCTGTGACTTCCTTGGGAAACTGAATTTAACCCATCTCAACATATGGTTAAAATTGGTGGGAAAAAGAGCCATGTTCTTAAAAATAAGTGGCAATTTTACCTACAATTCCCTTATATTGAAATTGAGCTTCTAGGCATATAATGTGGGTTCTCAAAGAGCAACTAGGCAATTTCCTCAATCTCTTGCCTCCCACAGGTACCCCTTACAAAGGCTTCTTCCAGGCTTTCTGATCATAGTCCTTCCAGCACTACAAAGGTTGGCACTAATAAATTGTACTTACAGTCAAAATTGGAACTACTCATTTTGATATACAAGCAGATCACAAGAAATAACAAAAAAACCTTCTATCCTGAGGCACAAAAAAATTAGATTAAATAGAGGTGTGGTAATAACATCAAAAAATAGGTTAACAGAACCCAATAATTCTAATAATAACTCTAAAAAAATCATCAATTTGTTATGCTTTAGGATATGCATTTCTTTTCACAATTAACTCATCTTTGAGCACACATGTTAGTTTATTAACAGTGTCGATTTCTGAAATATTAAGGTGAATGTCATCTTGTTTCAATTAGTGGGAAAAAAAATGCCTTTCCTGAAAGTAATCCTTTATATTTGGGTCAGCACCATGGGGTTGGGGATCTACACTATCAATGTCCTTTTGGTATTTTCTCTTAGAGTTACACACAAACAAACAGAAGCAATAATGAAAAGTTCTGGTCTTTATGAAAATTAAGTGGCTATATTCATGCATATTAATCATGACGGGAGCACACGGGTACTTACTGCTGCGGCTGCATCAGTGGCATATTCGTGCTCTCGTAACTGTCCGTGTGCAGAGGAGGTATAATCTCCCCAGTTACGGGGTGAAACACGGGAAGCGTAGACAGGGGCCATGCTATCTCTCTATTCTTGGACATGTCACGAAGTTCTTTGGTAGATTTCTGAATAGCACTATGATGGACCAGCTGGATGCTAGATCGAAAAGAAATAAAACACACACGTATTTAAAATCAAGTATTAGCCTGATGGGTCATCAAATTTGAAAAAGTTATGAATTTTTTTTTCTTTTTAAAATAAGACATTATTGCACTTTGGGCATTCTACAAATTATCTCTGAAAGAGATACATTTCACATGCTTTTAACACGGCAAAACTGAACATCGTAAACCAATTTTTAAATAAACGTGTCTTGCATGAAACTAAGCTATAAAGCATTGTGTTAATATTATAGCCCTAAGTAACAAACTAGTATGCTATTTAATTCTACGATTAAGATTAAACTACCATAGCTTTTATATTGGTGCTTCTGATGGGGCATTTATAAATACTCACAGAAGTTTCATTTTATGGTAGGTTATTACTGTAGATTCAGGAAAACGTGTATGAAAGTTCTTTTCATCTGTTCTCTGGTTTATAGAAATGCAGATTGGGAAATCACATCATATAAATGGCAAGTTAATATTCTGAATCTGAAATTTTAGGTTTAATTTTTATCTAAGTAATCTTAGTTTTCAAACCCTTTTTATTTTTAGTCTCTACCCCTCCTAAATATCTCTATTTAAAAAGCAGCTTTCACATTTATGAAATAAACTATGAAAGATGATGAATGACAAAATCAAAGCATGGCACACATGTATGGAGCATGATGAGCAACTGAGAAGTGAAAAAACATGATAAAGAAAATAACAGGAAAGAAGACACTTACTCTGGTGTTTGCATGTTTCTCTTTTCCCTAGAAACAAAACAAAATTTATGAATTAAATAATAGCATTGATATTTGGAACATTAAGACTATATGCTCATGGGATCTTGCATGATGTGGAAATGCTGACATTGTTACTATTAAACGCAACCAGGCAGCATTTGCCACCAGGTTTATGACATTACTTGGATGAGTACACATACAGAGATGGAATACTGATGAGAAACACACAGAAAAATGAGGAAAAAAAATGGAGATTAAGAATCAAGCTCTTAGAAATAAATTCTATGACATAATGAAATCAGTCTACATGTAAAAAATGGAAGAATTTGTTACTTGCTGCTTTATTAATTTTTTATCCTTTGCTTTGTTGTCCTGACTTCCAGATAATCTTGGGAGATTATTTTAATTGACACAGCTGTCCTGAAAGTGCTCACTGTTCATGAAGTGAACACTCATTACTCAAATTATACTCTTATTTTCATTAATATACTCCTAGGTTTATATGTATACATACGTATCTTTTAAACACTTAGATTAGGTCACCCGTTTGACAGAACAATTGCAAGAAGAATTCTGACCATCACTTCTGATCAAACTAAGACAATTTATTTACTTAAAGTGCAATTACCATGTCAATAGATTCCACAGTCTCTGCACAAAATGGCTTATATAACCAAAAGAGCTAGCCTCAGTTATTCTTGGGACTATTTTGCCAGCATGAATTTACATCTAGCCTTAATAATTGTTGAATAAAGTAATTATATCCCCTAATTTGATTTACTAGAGTCAAAACTATTTTAATTCATTTTAAAGGAATAAAGTACTGTAGGTTGACTTGAACACAACTTCAATTAATTTATAAAGTGTTTTATGAACCAAATGAAACTTGGCTTTTAATGGAATCTTATATGTTGTTATCCTAGTAGGCTCGATAATTTTTTATTAGTGTTTTAAAGTACTCACACTCCTTCCCGTCGGCAGCACATGATATAAGCAAGTATTAGAAAAAGGACCAGTGCTACCGCCGAGGGCACAGCCAGTGTAATTAGGAAATCCGTGTAATAGTCTCTGCTTTTCAAAGAATCAGAAGGGGGTTTGTACTCTCCACCATCAGGTAAGATCCCCTCTCCTCGAATCACTTCCTGATAGGTGGACACTTGCTTTGTTTTATCGACCTGATATAAAAGAAGACAATTACACATCAAAATTAATAGCTGCAAACATTACGAGAGTTGAAGACCTAGACATATCAAAACTTTCTTTGACACATTTCGAAAAAGCCATCTTTTCCAATTATGTTATCATCTTGAACATGCCACTGTTTATGGAAGCTAGGAAGAGGTAATGAACAAAAGTAACAGATTAGAGGGCTTATGTTGGCCAACATTCTATGCCCTTTCCGCAACATACAGACATATGTACATGAATGCATACGTAATAAGTGTATGTGTGTATGTGGTTGTTCGTCCTAGTTTCCTTCCTTTGAAGCAGAAGTCCTTCACACTACCATGTACATTTCTTGTTTCCTAGGGACAAACTTCTAGTGCAGATGCTAACAAACCATGAACTGGTGGACAACCAGGTATGCCGGTGTGGTCTCTAATGTTAGTGAAAGAGAAAAGAAAAATAAAATGAGAGACAATTTCTAAATGATTACAACCTTCATCTTTCTGCTGTCCAGCTGACAGAAGTGATTTGGAGGAAAGACAGCCTAAGGAACATGGAACTCATCCAATACTATAGTTTTACTAAATTCTATTCCAGAATCAAAAAATGCACATTGGCACTGTATTAATTTACCTCCACATTCATTGAACTGTTTTCACTGAGTTGCATTTAATTATGTTGCGATTTTTATTGAAGGGCACCGTAAAAATAGCCATGTGAAATTTGTCCCTACGTTTGCCCCCTGAACACCCTCCCCCCAAAATATGTTGGAGAGAATGATTTGTGGCATTTCTCAGTATCCTCTCAAAAAAAAAACCAAAACAAACAAACAAACCCATTTGAAGACTTTTGTCAAGAATACAGTGCTAGTGAAACCTTTATTTTCTGCCAAGGAATTGATGCTCTATCTCCTTTAAGAAGGAGAACTAAGTAACTGATGAATTTCCTCTTTTAATCCTGGACATAGGAAGCTTGTTTTCAAACTTGACCTTAGGCTTATTTTTTAAATAAAGTTCAGGTCCCAATCTTCCATTTCTTTTCTATTTTATTTATTATGTGTATTGCTTGACTATTTCATTTAAGCCTCCTGATATCTTCTGTGGTAAGATGTGACACATAAATAAATACAGGTAAGATAAAAAAGGAAAATCCCAATTTTTTCATTTATAAAGCCTAACCATAGAAACTAAACGCTTCAAAGCATAAGTGATTTTTAAAAGTTCAGAAATTAGGTAGTATTCCTAAACATAAACAATTCACAGCACAAACACAAGTTAAATGGCGTTGTTAGGGCCGGTGTGTGCTGACTCCGGTTACAGGTACCTACTCAAGTTAGGACTGCAGTTACTCAGTCTTTGGCATCCTTGTATGATCAGCACCATGACAGAAATATTAAGCTTTGCAAAGTCAACACTTATCTATAGTACATGTAAACCACAGCAGCTCAATAATTTTACTCGATTTAAGAAGACAAAGAAAATTATTTTCCTAAGACACAGTCACATAAAAAGAGGAGTCTAGGGCCAAGGGCCACCGGTGCTAAGTGCTACGACGTGAATACTGTGTTCTCCTGTCCTGGGAGATCTGGGACAGTTGCCTGTAGTTGGTTCTCTAAGACATGAAGTGACAGTTGTGTTTATGTGTCAATAACTTTGTTCAAATGTCAACTTTAAACTTAGATCTAATTCACTCACCACCAATCATCAAGGGTTGACAGAAGTTAAATCTAAAGGTCACTAAAGAAGTAAAACAACTTACCAATCTTCCAGAAAGCAAGATCAAAAAATAATATAAATTTTATATGAAATATTATAGATATATATCAAGTGTATATGAAACCTTACCTACATTTTCTTAAGTTTTTTAGCATCCTAAATAAAAGTAATTTAGAAAGAGATATTTAATATTTATGGGGCTGTGGGTAAGATTCTAATTTTGCTCACTTGGAATTTTTTCTTATTCCTCGAATCTGCCCTACAATTTGAATTTTTAGGACACCAACTCGTAGCACAATATTGCTTTATTTTCAGATGTATTATTGTACCCCAGTCTCTCCTTCCAAGGTGGGTAATGGCAGCATATTTGAGACTTTCTTCACATGTCACACTGACTCTGTAATCTATCCTGGCTTAGCAGCCACCTGGATATCCAGGGGGGTCGTTTGGACCACCTGCCAAGCTAATGCAGCCCCAACAACTAATCAAGGGTAGACTGAGAACAAAAGTGGAGATACTCTTTCCTAAATGGATGCACTGTCAACAAGATTGCCAAATTCTTAAAGTCAAGGGAAGTCAATTGCGTTAACAAAGTAAACCCAGGATTTGTACCTAAAAGCACCTCAGGTTTTAGCCAAATTTTATCTCCAGCCACATCACTTCCAATTACATTTGCAAAAACAAAGTAAAATAAAAACTCACCAACGATATTTTGCACCAGTCAATGTAAAACTGAGTACGAAATTTTTTATCGCATGTTATCACAGGCTCCATTTCTTGACTGCATCTCAACTGATTCTGTGGATTTTCAACTTCTCGTAAACAAGAAGAAAACGGTACATCGGCACCAACCATGACGTAAACGCTGCAAAAATGTGAAACTCTCAGGTTATCCTTTGAGAAAATTGGAAACACTGAAAAACAATCTACCCTGAAAGCAGGATTTATCCTTTTGAATTGAGGGATTATCTAGAATCATCCCTAAGGTAGGGGCCTGGGCTTTAAAAGCAGTGATATTCACGTAGGAGCTGCCTTCCATTCTTTCCTTTATTCAACCAATATTTACTGAGTGCTTTGGTGTTCCAGACACTCTCTTGATTCCAGGTTAATTTCTAAAAAAAAATTTTTTTTCATCCTATTTATTTTAATTCAAAGTAAGCGTGTGTCTGTCATATTGTGATTACTATGTTTGGTAGATTACTTACCTTTAAAAATTACTCTTAAAGTAAATTATTTAGAAATAACACTATCACTAAGCCAATAAATAATTGTAGGTAATAAATCTCACTTGATTTCATTTTAATAAGATGGTGAAATTACATCTCTAGAGCTTTAGGCACTTAGCTATTTTACCCAAGAGTTCTGTCAGCTTTTCTACTGCACAGACCCCTACTGTTAGGTCTCCTACCACAAGGTCTCTCACTTTTTTTTCCCAAGAAGTTAATCTAAGAGAAAAACTATTATTTGATAAGCACAAATTAGGCAAGCAAAATTTTTCTTGGTGTGTATCTTAGTAATCAGGGAGAAAGAACTCTACTTAATTAGTCAGTAAGAGTTTCATACAAAAAAAGTTAGTGATAATAGCATTGAAATAATCTTGAAGCAGCTCGAGAAAAGGGAATCTCATGGGTCTTTCAAAAGAAGAGAGAAAACCGGGAAATTACTCTAAATAATTATTTCTTTTCCTAATGACAATGCTACAGCTACTTATAAAATGAAATAAACCCATCAAAATTCCAGCTGTCTTCTTTGCAGAAACTGACAAGCTGATCCTAAAATTTACACGGAAATTCAAGGAACCTAAAATAACCACAGAAAATTCTTGAAAAAGAAAAACAAAGTTGGAAGACTCACAACTACTGATTAAAACTTACTACAAAGCAATGGTAATCAAAACAGTCAGCAATAGTAATCCAGCATAAGGACAGACATGTAGATCAATGAAATAAAATTCCAAGTCCAGTAATAAACTCCTACATTTAGTAAATTGATTTTTGTCACAAATGCCAAGATAATGCAATGGAGGAAAGAACAGCCTTTACAATAAATGGTACTGGCACAACAGGGTATCCGCAGGCAAAAGAATAAAGTTGGGCTCCTACCCCATAGAATATAAGAAAATTAACTCAAAATAGGTCAGTGACTTAAATGTAAGAGCTAAAACTATTAAACTCTGAGGAAAAAAAGGTATACATTTCCATGACTTGGCAGTAGGCAGTGGTTTCTCAGCTATGACACCAAAAGCTCCAGCAATAACAGAAAAACTAGATGAGCTGGACTTTATCAAAATTAAAAATAGTGTGGTCCAAAGGTCACCATCAAGACAGTGAAAAGGCAACCCATGAATGAAAGAAAATATCTGCAAATCATATATCTAATAAGGGAATTGTATCTACAATATATAAGGGACTCTTACAATGCAAAAACAAAAAAACAAATAATCCAATTTAAAAATGGCAAAGGCTCTGAATAGACATTTCTCCAAAGAAGTATACAAATGTCCAATAAGTGCATGGAAAGATGTCCAACACCCTCAGCCCTCAGCAAAAGAGAGATCAAAACCACAATCAAAACCACTGTTTCAGGGGCGCCTGGGTGGCTCAGTTGGTTAAGTGTCTGCCTTCGGCTCAGGTCATGATCCCGGAGTCCTGGGATCGAGCCCCACATCGAGCTCCCTGCTCAGTGGGGAGTCTGCTTCTCCCTCTGACCCTCTCCCCTCTCATGCTCTCTCTCTCTCAAATAAATAAATAAATAATTTTTTTTAAGATTTTATTTATTTGTCAGAGAGAGCGAGAGCGAGAGAGAAAGAGAGCACAAGCAGGGGGAGCGGCAGGCAGAGGGAGAAGCAGGCTCCCTGCTGAGTAAGGAGCCCGATGTGGGGCTCGATCCCAGGATCCTGGCATCATGATCTGAGCTGAAGGCAGACACTTAACCGACTGAGCCACCCAGGCGTCCCTAAATAAGTAAAATCTTAAAAAAACAACCACCACTGTTTCACATCCATTAGGATGGCTATAATAGAAAACACAGATAAGAAGAAGTGCTGGAGAGGATGTGGAGAAATTGGAACACTTCTACTCTGCTGGTGGCAATGTAAAACTGTGCCTCTGCTTTGGAAAGCAGTCTGGAAGTTCCTCAAAAGGTTGAATACAGAGTTACCATATGAATCAGCAATTTCACTCCTAAGTATATACCTTAAGAGAAATGAAAATAGATGTCTATACAAAGACTTGTACATGAATGTTCACAGCAACATTATTCATAGTAGTCAGAAAGTGGATACAATCCAAATGCTCACTGATGAATGAATAAACGGTAGAATATCCATACAATCGAATATTACTCAACCATAAAAAGAAATGAAGTACTGATACGTGCTACAATATGGATGAACCCTGAAAACAATACTGTGGATAAGTGAAAGAAGCCAGTCACAAAAGACCATTTAGTGCATGATTCCATTCATATGAAATGTCCACAGTAGGCAAGTTTATAAGGATAGCAAGTAAATAGTGGTTGCCTAGGGCTGGGGGGGGAGGGGTGGTGGTGGTGGTGGTGGTGGTGGTGGTAAGTGGCTGCTAATGGGTATGGGATGAAGGTGTTAGGATGATGAAAATATCTAAAATTGATGGTGATAATGACAGCACAACTCTGTAAAATAAGCTAAAATCCATTGAGTTACATACTTTAAATAGGTGAATTGTACAGTATATGAATTACATCCCAATAAAGCTGTTATTTTTAAAAATGAAATTAAGTGAAAGTGCATCACAAAAATTCAAAGCTATGTCAATGTAAGTGTGAACTCACACCCTGAGTTGACAACTGTATCCCAGAGTTTGATTACACAAATTCATTTGGTTGTTCTTTATGTCAAATTTATATTTGGACTTAAGATTCATTTGAAGGAAGATTTTTTCAAAAACTATGGTGCCTTTGGGAGATAAATAGTATATAATGGGCTAAAGCTAAAGATGAAAATAAAAAATTCAGAACAAAAGTGTGTATGAGAAACCATTGGTAAAGTATTTAGATGATCAGTGAATATAAATGTATTCCATTTAAAACAAGTTCTTACTTGTAAGCTTCACATAAAGTCAATTTCTATTCCCTATTGACTGCCTACCAAGACCATATATCTCCTTAATAATTGTGACATATACTTATAAATACAGAAATAAAATGAATATTTTTTACAACGGTTAACTTGCTTTAACATGACATTGATTTGCATTTAAAATTAGTAAGATTTTAAATTAATTCACTTCAAGATAACATAAATGGGCATAGAGTTTTTGGTGCTTTGAAATGCCTTATTTTTTTCCTTAAATTATAAAAGCAATATAAAAACATTACATAAAACCTGGGATACAAAAACAGAATTAATTTATATTACCAAGATAACTATTTTCATTTTCCAATGTACCTTGCAAAATGTTTTTCAAATACATATATTTTAACCTAATTGCAATAATCTCTAAAATACAATTTTGTACCCTGCTTTTTCCCTTAATGCGTCATAAGCATTTACCATATTGTACAGTCTTTGTAATTATAGATTTATGGCAATATAATTTTGTAAGTGCACATGATTTATTCAACAATTACTTCAGAGTCGGACATGTAAGTTGCTTCCAATTTTTTTGATGTTATAAATAATATTGCAAAGACTATCTCTGTGCATATTCTTTAATGTTACTATCTTAAAAGAGATGCCTAGAAGTAGAAACATTTTTATGACAGTTGACACATACTGCCAAATTACTTTCATCTCTCCTTGGATGATCCATAGGCTTCACAAACTTAATATGTTCCTAACTGAGCTCATCGTCACCCCACCCCACCTTCACCTGTTCCTCCTTTTCCATCTTCTTCTCTCCCGGTGATTGGCATGGCCAGATGCTCAAGCACCATCATCTTTGACTCCTGTCCTTCTTTCCACATATTCAATCCATCATCAGTCTCTGACATTTACCCCAAAAGAACTCTCACATGCACCTGTCCAATCTGTTCCATCTTCCCTACACCCTAGTTCTGATCACCATCACTTTCCACAGGGCATGAAGCAACAGCCCCTTAACAGTGTTCCTTGAACCCAGTCTTTCTCACTGTCCTCAGGGAGCCTATTTGCAGAATAAGTGAATGAATAAAAAGCATTATACCAGTTTTAAAACACGAGCCACTGTATATTCAAAAGTTGCTAAGAGAATAGATCTTAAGAGTTCTCGTCACAAGAAAAAAAAAGTTGTAACTATGTGAGGTGTGGATGTTAACCAAACTTATGATGGTAATCGTTTTGCAATATACACATACATCAAATCATTCTGTTGTACAACTTAAACTTGTACAATGCCATATGTCAATTATGTCTCAAGAATACTGGGACAATCAGTAAGTTAATATATAAAATGCAAACAGACTACAAATGTCATGCTCGAGAGAAGGAGATATTAGATTTGCTTTGCAGGTCAAAAAAAATGTATTTATTGTTTCTTTTGTAGAGCTAGTAAGTTTCAACATGTTGGCTTTTAAAAAAAATAATTTTGTATGAGGCTGTGAATAATAACTCTATGCGATACATGCTAAAATTACATTTTTCATAATCTGTTTTCCTTTTAGCTAGCTTTTTGACATGGAAAAACTGAAATTTTTTATAAAGTGAAATGAGAATGATCCTTATCTTTATGACCTCAGCCACATGTTTTCAAACTTTCAAAGGTGTAAACAGATGGGAACGTGGTGCCAAGTACGAGGCTCTCAAGCAATGTTAACAAAACATGGTGCCTCAAACTTTTTTTTTTTAAGATTTTATTTATTTGACAGAGAAAGACACAGCAAGAGAGGGAACACAAGCAGGGGGAGTGGGAGAGGGAGAAGCAGGCTTCCCGCTGAGCAGGGAGCCAGATGTGGGGCTCGATCCCAGGACCCCGGGATCATGACCTGAGCCGAAGGCAGACGCTTAACGACTGAGCCACCCAGGCTCCCCGATGTCTCAAACTCTTAAGAATTGATCTACACAGGCAGAATTTGTTCGTTATGAAGGAGTCTTTTCTTCCAGTTTGAAGAACTCAACTTCCCCTGAGGTAGAATATATTCATTGTGGCTTTTACACATACAACGTTGAAAACCAAATAACAGGTAAAAAAAAAATTAAGTCGAAACTCTGCTTTTTTTAGCCAGACTTCTGCCAGGTAAATGGATCCAATGATTGCATATTTGACCTAATTGTCCAAGCAACGAATGTGTTTGATTATTTTGTGGAGATAGGAGATAAAAGACAGTTTAGAGAAGAATGTGTCCACATGTTACATGTTGCCTGGGAACTCTTGAGCTCTTAAAAGAAAATGCACTATGATTCCTGTCCTCTGTCCCCCACACCACTTCTTTGTTCTCTGCATATCTGCAATCAATTGGTCAAAAAGTAAGATGAAAAATAAATAGTTAAACTAAATAAAAGATCTAATGCAGAATAAAAAAGAAAAGAAAGGACACTTCCAGACCCTAGTTCTACTACTTGCTTGCTCCTCTTCATTGGAGAAGGAATACATTATCCAAAGAGGGGAACTGGCTTATAAGGGTCAGACCCTTCTCGTTTTGTGTGCATGTGATGGGGAAAGATCGTCCTGCTTACAGAAAGGAGGCATTTGGGTTCAGTCTACTCTTTCAACCATGTGCTATTTTCTGCAAACGTCCCTAATGCTTCAGGATAAAATCCAAACAATTTTTTCTGGTATCTGGGGCCTTACCTGGTCTGGTGTTTGCCTCCTTGGTAACAATCACTTCTGGATCCCTGTCCCCCAAATCCACATGAAATAGGTTTCCAAATCCATCAGGCTTGCTCCTACCTCAGGGCTTTTGCCCAAGCTGACCCCTCTATCTAGAATCTCTCTTCGTTATTTTTTGAGCAGGTTAATTTGTACGCACCGTTGAAACTCAGATCTTCACCTCCTCTATGAACCCTTTCCAGGCATGCGCCAGAAGTGAAGGAGGAACACTCTCTGTGACCTCTTGAGGTCAACAGGGGTATGTACAACACTGTTCTTTAATTATCTGATTACCTGCCTGGTCCCTAATAGATTGTGAGCATAGATTTTTTTTTTTTAATCACTATACTACAAAGATTAATATAGTATTCCCCAATAAAAATAGTTAATAAGTGAATCTATGTGTAGAACATAGAATAGATTTGAGACATATAGTCACACTGATTTCATGTATTGGTTTTATACTTTTAAAAAATGGATTTATATGGGCTTTCAATTTTTACATTATTAAAGGCTCTTTTTAGAAGTTCCTATCATATATCACCACCATTCCATAAAAGAATATTTGCACCAAAACTGTAAGAGGCACGTTAACTTAAGAATAAAGGACAATCTTATAAATCAAACATGGGGACAAATTCAGCAGAGCACTACGGACTAGCCCAGGATCATGACCTTCCATCAGAGCAGTACTTGGTGGCCACTGACTTACAGTCTCTTCCTCAAGTGTAATTTCTCACTGAGGCCTTTCTAGGGCAGAAGGCAAACAATTAATTAGAGGGAGCACTTTGTGAGACCGTCTAACGAATAAACTAGGATTCCCTTTGCTGATTGAGGCTAGATCCACGTGCTTTGGTAACCAGAGGAAATAGTGGTGGGTTTGACAATCTCTTATGAAAAGTGAGTATATTCTTTAATCCTCACACCCCATCATTCCCTTCAGAGCCGCCATTTACACCACATCACTCACCCTGGGTTGGCAGCTATGCCATGCCTAGAATGAAATATGAACCTGCTCCCCTTTCCACCAGCTTTCTCCCAGGCTAAATGCATCCACAAGTCCTTAGCCTTTGGCACAGTATCAGGAGCAAAAGCAGCACAGAGACCATGCCCGGGGGGAGCACAGTTGCCCGGGGTTATGGGTCTGGCAAGGGAAAGAAAATCTTTTCAGGAGGCTCAGCCTTCCTTTGCAGGAGCTTATTGACTTTGAAGTAAATCTTTATAATTGTTTTCTGTTAGATTTAGGACAAGTCTGAAAGCTGTCAGTGAGTCTAAAGAGGTGAACAAATGTACGTCAGGAGGGAAGAAGAGCTGGGATGCTGCAGAGTACCTTCTTGATGATCGACATTTAATGGTGCTTTGGGCTGTGGAAGGCCAGGGGATTTACTCTGACGGTCTACTCCTGAGAGCTTCTCTTATTCATCCGCTATGTATCTGACTACATAGATCAAGTCTGGAAAAATCTTCATTTAGTAGATTGTGGCCGCCATGAGTAATAGGAAATAATATCATGGAGGTTTTATTTGTTTTTTATCAGAGACCGAGACTTTTGCTACTGAGTATTAAGCAGAACACTTTGGTCAGGTGCTCAATTAATATGATGGAAGTGTATGACAACATTTGTAAATAAAACCTTAGAAAAGAAAGGGATGGAATTCCTTTGCTATGTCTGACCCTAGTTTTTTATATTTTCTTCAATATTCCATTTTAGAAAGGGATTTATAGCCCACGTTATTTTCAAAAGAAATTATGGAAGCAAAAAGTTTACTAGATAAATTAAGTATTATGATATACATCAACAAAAAGAAAGGACAGCACAAGAGATGAGTTAGCCAAGCACAGGATTTTGTTTCTAGGTTTAAGGCAACAGGGTAAAAAATTATTTTTGTTACCATGGCATTAGATAACAACTGAAGGAAATATGCAAAATCACCCCCAGGGACAATTTTTTTCTTCTGGAATTATCCTCAAGTACAATCTTGTTTCATTGGTGCTCATATAAGGGACATTGGGGCAGTAGGGTTGGCATTGGGTACAATTTATAGAAATGCTATTTTAAAAGACTTATCATATGAATACTTTGTAAAGGTTACGGCTTAACATTAAATTAAAACTCATGGAAAGCATTTCAAGTTGGGAAGGGATCTGAGACAACAGGGTCCAAATAAATGCCACGAGACTGACTCTCTCAAATATCTGACAGCACATGCCGCCCTCTAGCAGGTGCTGGGGGATCAGCTAATGACTGAATTCTCTAACAAGTACTTGTAGGACCAAAATTCTGTTCTTAATTTAGAGTCGCATGCTCAGGCCCAGCCCTACACTCAAAGATTCAGAATCTCTAGGGGGAAGCAGAAGACAGGAACCTATCTATCTATCTATCTATCTATCTATCTATCTATCTATTTATCTATCTATCTATCTATCTATATCTATCATCTATCTATCTATCTATCTATCCATCTATCATCTATCTATCTATATCTATCTATCTATCTATCTATATCTATCATCTATCTATCTATATCTATCTATCATCTATCTATATCTATCATCTATCTATCTATCTATATCTATCTATCTATCTATCATCTATCTATCTATCATCTATCTATATCTATCTATCTATCATCTATCTATCTATATCTATCTATCATCTATCTATCTATCTATCATCTATCTATCATCTATCTATATCTATCTATCATCTATCTATCTATCTATCTATATCTATCATCTATCTATCTATCTATCTATCTATCTATCTATCTATCTATCATCTATCTATCTATATCTATCATCTATCTATCTATCTATCTATATCATCTATCTATCTATATCTATCATCTATCTATCATCTATCTATCTATCTATCTATCATCCATCTATCTATCTATCATCTATCTATCTATCATCTATCTATCTATCATCTATCTATCTATATCTATCATCTATCTATCTATCATCTATCTATCTATATCTATCATCTATCTATCTATCTATCTATCTATCTATCTATCTATCATCTATCTATCTATCATCTATCTATCTATCTATATCTATCTATCTATCTATCTATCTATCTATCTATCTATCTATCTATATCTATCATCTATCTATCTATCTATCATCTATCATCATCTATCTATATTTTTAAACTACTGGGTGTGGAGCCCAACACAGGCTTGAACTCATGACCCTGAGATCAAGACCTGACCTGAAATGAAGAGTCAGACGCTTAAACGACTGAGCCACTCAGGCGCCCCTATCTATATTTTTATTAAAGCGCTACTGGCAATTCTTAGGCAAGACATGGTTGGGAAGCACTGTTTTAGGTCAGAGTCTGGTTTCTAGAGTTGTGTAGTTCAGTTTAGTTGTTTCTAAAAGGGCCTCTGTGCGGCCTGCATGACTGAGTAGGGAAGAGTGAGCCCAGAAGAAAGCACAACGGGGCAAAACTCTACCAATGCCTGGTTTTCAGGCTGCTTCCTCCAACCATCTTTTGGTCATTGTTTTAACAATCATTGTGGAACATACTACTTTAAGAAACTGTTGAAAAGACTTCATATTTGGAGAATGTTTTCAGGGGAGATTCCCTGTTCGTCATTTTCCCTGGTTCTATTTTAATTACTCAGTGGCACAGAGACTCATGTTGGAATGCTGAAGTAAAAAAAATGTAAGCTCTAAAATTATGGTTTCATATAGAAAACCAACAGATAGACAAGAGATAAAGCAACTCTTTTTCTCAAAGCACTTCTACGTGTGCTTGACTGACTTCAAAATCCATTACTGTGACATACAAGCTACAATTTAATTCCGAAATTTGTAAGTTGGACTTCACAGCTCACTGCTTATCCCTTATCCCTCTCCTGCCTACTCTCTCATACTTCATCTATGTCTATTTGTGATCTCTTCCCTCATTTCCAACAGAGTTCTCCTTTAACGCTGCCCTTAAATTTAATTCTTATTAATCTAGGTACTCTAGTTAATTCTATATATCATCTGTATAAAAATGTTACCATGTACATGGAAAAAGGAGGAATTGGAAAGGGATATGCTATATAAACTGTGATTTATTCCATATCTCATATGTTTATAGGATGGGTTAAAAAAATAAAAAAGGCAGATCTGCTTCAACCTACAGGTTAAAAATTAAAGATCAAAGTTTGATTCGACATTGACATTCAATCCTCTCAACGTACCCAGGCATAAAAAGTATTTCTTACACTCTACAAGGGTCTAAGTTAAACTTTGTAAGGCATGAGAACAGACGAACCCCTCTCAAACGTACTGTCTCATTTAGACACTATAACAACTCTGAGGGAAGAAGTAGTTCCCCTTGGAGCAAATGGGGAAATCGAGGCACAGAGGGGTGCAGCATTTGCCCAATGTCACCCAGCTTCTGAGTGACAAGGCCAGGCTTTAGGAATAGGTTTCAAATCCACTCCAGCCATCCGTCACCGACACATGGTGGAAAGAATGTTAAAGGCGAAGAAATAGTTTCCTAGAATAAAGTTACAGCAGTCTGAGTATCCTGCAGCTGATAACTAGGGCATCAATTTCCTTTGAAATGCAGGGCCCTAAATAATCAGCTTCTCTAGGGAAGGTACAAAAGACTTAGTGCTATAATTTATGATGCTGATCCTGATCTACAATTAGAATTCACAGGACCTGGGACATCAGATATAAAGAACCATTAACATAACCTCTTTGTCAATATAGAAAATTGCTAGTGTTTCCATATCTTTACAACACCTACTTCTTATTACAAAGAATGCAATAGGCCATCTTCCATCTATAATAAACTTGATAAGATCACCATGGTTAAAAAATTCAAGATCATGTCATAAATTAAAAAAAAAAATTACAGATTTAAGGCAACAAGATAAAGGTCTGCTTACCCCTCCTTCATGTCATTAATGGGAAGCGGCACTCTGCCGCCCCTGTCTAGGGCCGACGTGATGTTTATGGCGTTCAGACGCTCTGGCTGCCACACATTTTTCACCGCCCCAAGAAAGTCTCCAAGAACCTCGCTGGCCAACATTTCTTCTACATTCATATTTTTAATGAAGAATTCTGCTTGATATGGTAACGGGAAGTCTAATTTTGGTGAAAAAGGGTATGTATATCGTTAATGAAGTCATCTTTTGAAAGAGAAATTTGAGATTTGTTGATTTCTGTCATAATCCTGGCTTTGGGGAACACTATGAATATTGACTTTAAAGGCTTTCTGTATAACGGAGGACATATCTAAAGACATAAAACATACATTTGACACAGAGTTTTACTTACAGTGTAATCAAATCCAAGGGATTTTTAGAAAGCTCCTGTAGGGCAATTTATAATTATAGAATTTGGCCAAAAAAGAGAAAACTGCCAAATCCGCCTCCATTTTGCCAGTAACCTGCCAATCTCCTCCTCCGCCAAGGTTCCCAGGTAGAAGGAGCATTTCCAGAGCCCTCCGTGGGTAGGAATAATATTTTGTATTTGTAGTGTTTCAAAATTGACAGATCTTTTTTCAAGTATATTGTCTTATTTAATCATTACAACCCTAGGTAGTGCTATGCCCATTTGAACAGAGGAGAAAGTTGAGGCACAGAGCAACACCCTTTCCAAATACAGAAGACATTACAAAATATCTGTAACTGCTTGTGAGTTGCTTATGGATAATTTGAAATACCGTATGTTTAATTTGCAGTATTACTGATCTTTTTAGAGCATGCTAAAACATTACTTTTACTAAAATAAATATCGGTTATATTTTCCAGAAGAAATCTGAAGTCATAGTAATTTCACTCTTTCAATCACTTCATAATTAAGTATTCTAGAGAATTATATTTTAAATTTCCCACAAAATGCCATTATCTCCTGTTGTTAGCGATTTAGCTTTTTTCCTCTTCAGTATCTCATCAAACTTTCCCTCTAAAGATTTTAAAATTAATATTTATTTTAAAGTAACCAATGTCTAACTCAGACTCTCGGTATAACTAAGTAGGATAGAAATAAACAGAACTTACAGCTGACCCTTGAGCAACAGAGTTTGGACTATGTGGGTCCACTTATATGTGGATTTTTTTTATATAGTGCAGTACTGTAAATGTATTTTCTCAATAACATTTTCTTTTCTCTAGCTCATTTTATTGTAAGGATACAGTATATGATACATAGAACATACAAAATATATTTTAATCAATTTATATATGTTATCATTGGAAAGACTTCTGGTCAACAGTAAGCTATTAGTAGTTAAGCTTTTTGGGAGCCAGAAGTTATACACAGATTTTCAACTGCTCAAGGGTCAGCACCCCAACCCCTGCATTGTTCAAAGGTCAATCGTATTTCAGTTTCTCAAATGCTACTCTTCAATTCAAAAACATCATTTCCTGTATTCTGATTGTTCTATTAAGATAAAGAATAGCTTTTATTTGTTTAATAATATTTCCATAATAATAAAGGCTACCTCTTTTGGAATACTTACTATGAGGTGGGCCAAGCTAAAGGGAGTGCGGTGAATTATTCCATTTAATACTCACAACCTGAGGGTGAGTAGGTACTTGCCCTCTATTTTCAGAGGGGGCAACAAATCCGTAGATGGGCCCAGGCTTTCATAATTATTTAAACTTGCCTCAGATGATTTTTTAACTAAGCTAAAGGAGACGGTATATAAAGTGCTCCCTGGAGTTCCCAGCCTGGAATAAGAACTTATAAAACAGTAAACTTTAACAATTATTATAAACATGAACAAGTTGTTTACCTGAATTCTTCCCTCAAAAGGAAAAGAAAGTGTTTCTGGACTATACACACATTTAAAGCCCTCAGTAGTAACTATACCACATTTATCCTCTGATGTATTTCATTAAAAGTCATATATCTGTAAAGTATTATACTCATTCAATAAGAGTAGTAAAAACTAAAAATTACACAATAAATAACTGAAATCTTGATGACCTCGTTTCTTATGAAGCCTCTTTAATACTAAAGGATGCCTGATGCCAGAGGGGGAGTCAGGGAAGATGTTCAGGCTTTAGAATTTTCAAGAGAGTTTTCTAGAGTGTGGTGTCTCTTCCTAAAGATTGAGTTTTTCATGGCTCTAATCACAGAAGGTTCTTCATTCATCTTCTACACTGCCATTTATTCTGTTTGTGATTTTGTTATATTTGTTTGATGTATGGCCCATCTGCAGTCTTCTAAAATATGATATATTTATTCTATTTTATGTAGATAAGTTTCCTGTTTTATACAGATACATTTCCTGTTTTATATAGATAAACAGTAGCTTAATCATGCCACATTTTTCTCCATACTGAAAAACAGCCATGCATAAATATGTCATGAAGAACAGTTTCTTGGCAATAAATAATATTTATAAATAATACCAAATATAGTTTTGAGTGTGCTAGAAGTCTATCACCCATTCATTTCACTCAGTGTTTTTACATCCACTTTTCTAAAAAAGCATGCAAAACATCTTTCTTATTTTCAATGCTCCTTTCTGGAGAACTGTTCCTTGGTTTTTCCTAATCCATGTGACCCCGCTTCGTGGCTCCTCTCTGAGACCCGCTGCCGCCACACCCTTAGAAGCTCTGGGCCGAGCAGCTGCCCACTCTCTACCGAGCCAAGCGCCACCGCCAGACCTTCCAAAGATGAGTCATAGGAGCTTTCTAACTTTGGGGAAATCCCATGCCTGCTATATTTGGGCATCACAGAGGCCAAGGGAACAGTAGGCCAACAGATTGGTGGCAGGCCTCTGAGGCACTCAACCCAATTTAGAGAATCACTCTATGTACTCTCCTTGAGCTTCATACTCTGTGATTCTACATGACTAATTTCCCATTAGGTCTCTCAGAGCAGGAGACAGCTGGGCAGGGAGTCAGACTGAGCAGGATTATCCTCAGATGCCACTCTTGTTATTTCTTTTCCTAAACTCATCTGGGAGAAATGGCGTGTGTGTAGGCCCTGCTCAAAGATGTGTCCATCCTAGTGCCTGCAGACGTTCCGTCCAGACCAGCAAGGATAAATGCATGGTATTTGGTTCACTGGTTTTCATATGTAAAAGGCAGTGGGGCAGCTCTGCCTGAAATGAAAATGGAGGCTTCCAAAACCTGTCTACTCTTCCTCCCTCACCAACCCACCTTCAAAATTCCCGATTTAGATGAATAGCCTGTAAAGCCAACTTCCAATCCTACAGATGTCTAGCAGTCCTCCATTAGTATCTGCTTGAACACGGGTCCCTGCACATCAAACATCTAATTAGGATACCGGTATATTCTGGATCTGCCAGGACTGAGAGCAGACTTGAGAAGGAAGTTCAAACTGTAGATCAGGCTGTCCTGCAGTCTGTAGGGACTCCTGTACCTGAGAATGGGGAGCCCCCCCTTAAGAGCATAAAGGTGAGGTTAGTGGTCCAAGCCCACTGTAATGGAACCATATCACTGCACTGATGAACTCCTAAGGAGAAAGGGAATGTTGTGATGATTCTGATCATTAATGGTATTCCCACTCTGCAGGGATAGCTTTAGGCATGATGCAAGCATCTAATTACAATTGAAGTTGGGAGTGAAAGTCTTCCTGTTCCAAGCAGGAATACCTACCAAAAGCCCTTGGGACGTAGAAAAGGGGACAGGAATCTTCTGTCCAGGCCCACAGAACTGGGATTTGGACTTGCTTTTCACATATGAAAGTCACTCTAAACTTTAAACTAGCACACTTGTTGTCTGCAATTGATACTGCCAAAATACCTGGGAAAAAAACTCATGGAAAGGGGTGCAAAATCTTTAAGCAATCTTCCCAGTTATGTTTTGCAGTATCAATTCCATAGAAATTACTCTCCTTCATACAGTATAAAGGCAATTTTTAACTCAACCTTTATGAACTACCACGAATTCCAAATTAGTATTTGCTCATTCAATTGTACTTGCAAATAGAACTCTGAATTCCCTATTTAGGATGCGCAATTGTTTTACTAATTTTAGGGGTAAAAATGCTGTGTCCGTTCTTCTTCTGTTACCCTCATAAATGATATCTAGGATAGAGAGGCGTATCCCATGATATATAAATTTTAACTACAAAGTTTTTAGCAGTACGTATTTTTCCCAATCAAATGCCAAAGTCAGATCAGAATATTTGACAGCGCAATTCTTAGAATATTCCCCATGTCCCTAACCTTCCAAATTCTTGGGAATCACTTACAATTTGAGTATATGTAACTCCAAATTGCTGATGGACTCCAACAATGCATGATTAGCTATTCAGGAAGAAGACTGTGACCCAAATTCCAGTTTATTTCCATCAACAACTCTCTGTCTTCACACACAACTAAACCACTACCTATCATCAGTTTTGTAATAAAACTAGCTACTAATTACTGATCGTGTACCCTGTGCTCAGCCCTGTGTTAAGCACATTTCAATCCTTAACTCAGAGACTCCTTCCTTACCCCAGACTTGGGAGAGAAATGCTAGCCTTAGTCTCATTTTGCAGATAATGAAACCAAAGCCCGCAGAGATAAGTGGCCTATGTGCTTGGCTCCCTATTCTGAGCTTTTCAGCACCAACACCCATCATGATATTTTATAACCAATTAAAGATTGCTTGGCTTTCTTTTCTACACTTTACCATTTCATTAGTTACATTAGGTATGTGGTACCTGAAAATCTTTAACTGTATTTTGCATAGATACAAACCATAATGAAATACTTCTTGCAAATAAGAAAACAATCAGCAACATATCTTCCATACCTACCTTCTGCTGACATTATATTAATTATCAAATTATGCCTTGCAGTCTCAAAGGTACGCCTATTGTAGGCAGTTATCTATTAGAAAAAGAAAATCATATTAAATAAGTGAAATGTTATTTGGGAAACAAAATTCATTAAGGACAAAATGAAAACAAATTGTAGTTCTTTCCATTTTCATTATTTATGTACTTACAAAATGTGCCTTCTCTAGGCAAGAACAACTCAGAGCTTTTAGCAATGTTACGGGAAAATAAATAATTAAGCAAGTCTATTTAACATGCTAAAACAAAAAGTTAAAATCAGAAAGACCCTTTTACAGAACACCGTTAAGTGCTGGCAGCAATGCAGATGCATCATTAGTAAATGGATTAACCATCAGAAATTACTTACCACTGCCGTTCTAAGATTTAAAAAAAAAAAAAAAAACCCAAACAATATATTTTTGTACGTTTAAATGGAGCTTGAGGATTTCACTAAAAAGTACCCTTTAAAAAAAAAAGCACATCTTCTGTGTTGCTTGCATTCAGTACTAAACTGCACACCAACCAGTCAAAATATGCATGAATAACCCTTTAGAAATCATATCTCCCTTATGATGGGAGTAGAGCTGTAAGGATCACAGTCTATAAGGCTTATGGCACATGCCCCAAAACACAAATCAATACCTTTGTAGAGTCAAAGATTAGTAAACATTTGCAGAGCCAATGAACTTACATCAAAGTCAACTCAGAAACAGCCACTGCAAACAACAGACAAAGCAAAGGCCAACAACAGGATATGGCTTCAAAAATTAAGAAATAATTAACTTTATAACAGATATTAAATCACTCAGACAGGTCTGCAGTACCTCAAAAACAACAAATGATTGTGTAATAGTCTTAGCATCCCAGCACTAGCCTCCTGGCAGTGACTGAAGCTGGAGTGAGCACTGAGACGAAAGAGCAGGACAAAACTGACTCAAACTGAAAAGAACACTCTTGGCCGTTTAAAAATAAATACTGAAGATTTTTATAGCATCGTATATGAGCTTTAAATGAAAGAAATCACACTTATCAGAAATACTATTTGAGAGAAAAATAAAACACCGGAATCTTGGAATAAACAAACATTTAAAATATTTCAAAGTACATATTCTGAAAAGCATATTATTGCACAAAGTCAAAAGGATTTTTCTGCCCCCAATTTGTCAAATTTCTGTTGGGTTTAATGACTTTCTTGTTGCTATCTGTTGGGACACATAATCAACAAGGTTCACTCGGGACGCTAAAATTAAGACTAGTCATTAAAATAAATTAGGAACTATTGTTCACAAAGAAGCAACTGAAATGATGCAAAAAAGACTTGAGAATCTTCATGATTTTAAAGGTTTACCCTGCAAAAAATTTAATCATACTCTCAATGGAAAAAAAAGTATCAATTTTCTACTATTTGTTAGACTATCTCACAGCTAAAACTCAGAAACATTAGACATTTTCTAGCTAGTGGCAAGATTTTTATGGCTAGCCTTTCCATAATTATCACAAATTTCATTATTATAAATTTCATAAATTCTAATATTTTTTTAAAGTCACAGGCTCCTGAAGAGGGTGAAGTATGTTTCATAAATCAGGAAGAGAATTTTATTACCTGAATTTATATTTAATGCTTAATTTTAACAGCTGTAACAGAATGCAGTCCTTCTATCACTTCTAATGAGATATTTAAATACAGTAACATTCTCAATCAAATTTTACTTATCATGATGATCTGATATGAGGAATTCTTAATCTCAGGAAACAAACTGAGGGTTGCTGGAGTGGTGGGGTATAGGAGGGATGGGGTGGCTGGGTGATAGACATTGGAGAGGGTATGTGCTATGGGGAGCTCATGTTAAAAAAAAGTAAGAATACAGTAGGAAGGGAAAAATGAAGGGGGGAAAATTGGAGGGGGAGACGAACCATGAGAGACTATGGACTCTGAGAAACAAACTGAGGGTTCTAGAGGGGAGGGGGGTGGAGGGATGGGTTAGCCTGGTGATGGGTATTAAAGAGGGCACGTACTGAATGGAGCACTGGGTGTTATACGCAAACAATGAATCATGGAACACTACATCAAAAACTAATGATGTAATGTATGGTGATTAACCTAATATAATAAAATAAAAAAAATTTTACTTATCATGATGATGTGAAGTCCTTCATGGCAGAGAGGTATGTGTGTATACTTTTTTGATCCCCTATTTCTAGAACAGTGGCTGATCTATTTTAGATGTTTAATAAATATCTACTGAATAAATTAATCAGGGGGGTTATCTGATTAAATATGAGTTTAAGATATGCAAAATTCTTTTATAGAATTTTTTAAATACTGTAAATGTTACTATATATGAATAAAGAAATGTTATTTACAGATTAATCACTACTTGTGTTAATGAAAAAGATGTTAAATTTTCATCATTATCCTTTTAGCATATTATTTGACATATTCATAACATTTACGGTATGAGAACATCATGAACCCCTGAGACTCCTGGCTCAACACACGTGTTTCTCTCCTATCCCTCTCTCCAAACAGAAGTAGCCATTTTGAGTTTTATGCTTATCATCCCATTCATTTTAAATATCATCTTATGATAAATGCATGTATGCTTAAAATCCGTTATTTAGTTTGCTTGTTTTTGAGCTCCAGAGAAATGTTTAATTCTATGTAGTCTTTTGGAACTTGTTTTTTTTTTTTATTCAACATTACGTTTACAACATTTATCCATGTTGCTGGGCAAGCTGACATTGTTGCTGTAAACATTCAATGATATTGTAATAGACTTGTATGGTGACAGATGGTACTTCATTTGTGAGAATGGCATAACTAGAGAACTGTCAAATCACTATGTTGTACACCTGAAACTATGTAACATTGTGTGTCAACTCTACTAAAAAAAATTTTTTTTAATTCACTGTGTGAAAACTCCACAATTTATCTATTCTGTTGATGAACTTTCTATCTGTTCTCGTGCTGTTAGACTTTTGGGTCTCCACTGCTCTGTGGATTTCCAGTGTTTTGCTATACAAACATTGTTCAATAAGCATGACTGTCCATGCCTTCAGTGGACGTTTGCAGATGTTTCTTTTAGGTATATGCCTAGAAGTGGGACTGCTGGATCATAGGGTACAGTGATACTCAGCTATGTAAAATATTCAATACTGTTTTCCAAAGTACTTATCCAATCCCCATATCCATCCTCAATGGGTGGATTGGGGTAAAATTCTCATTGTGGTCTTAATTTGAACATTTTTCATTACTGATGAGAGTAAGTGTCTTTACCTAATTGTCATTTATGTCTTCTCTTCAGTGAGATGTCTGTTCATGTCTTATTTCTGATTTTCATGTCTTATTATAGGAGTCCTTTTTTATATTTTAGATACACATCATTAGTCAGCTATATATTTTTAAAATAACTTCTCCCAGTTTGTGGGTTGTCTATTTTTTTAATGGTTTATTTTGATGAACACCAGTTGACAAGTTTAACACAGTACAATTTCTCAATCTTTTTTCTCAAGTAAAAATATGTAGGTATTATTTAAGAAATGCTTCCCTACCCCAAACTCAGCAAAATATTCTTCAACATTTTCATATACTAGCTTAAAATTTTGCCTTTCACGTTTAAATCCTTAAACTATCTAGACTTGAGTTTTATATTTCTTATGAAGTAAGAATCTAATTTTGTGTTTGCCATATGGCAAACCAATCCTCTGAGCACCATTCAATAAACATCCTTTTCCCCGATCATCTGCGGCACCATCTCTTCCGAAATACATCATTGTTCCTTATGTAGATGTATCTGTTTCTGGGCTCTCTATTCTATTAATCGATTAATTTGTCTATCTCTGTATCAATACAACCTTATGATAATTACCATAGATTTATAATAAATCTTGATATCTGGAAAGGAAAGAAACCTTTCCCCCTTTGTTTCTTCTTTAGGAGTACCTTGATTGTTCTTGGCCATTTATCATCTTTACAAATTTTAGAATTAGTTGACATTAGTTTCATGAAAAAACCTATTGCAATTTTTATTGGAATTGCATTGAATCTATAGATCAGTTAGGGGGAAAGTGATGCCTTCATGATTTCGAGTATTCTTATCCCTGAATAGACTACCTTTTCACTTATATAATCTTAGTATTGATTAAGTTTTATAACTTTCTCCATACAAACTTTGCATACCTTCTGTTAGATTTATTCTAAGTACCTTATAATTTTTGTTGTTATTAAAAATGGTATCTTTTTAAAACATTTATTTTCTCAATACTTGTTTTTCATATATAGAAATATAACCAAATTTTTTATATTGAGCCTATAACTTACTACTAGGCTTTCTTAAAATTTTAGTAGTCTATAGACTCTTTATATCATTGACTATTCTATTTCTTTCCTTAAATACTTACAGATTTAATATTTTTTTCTTTCTTTACTGCACTGGCTAGGACTTCTAATATATTCTGTAATAGATGTGGTGGAGGGGTTCATTCTTGTTTTGCTCTTCAATTTAAATGGAATTCCTCTAGTGTTTTCCCATTTAAGAAATGACATTTTCTCTTATTTTGGGTCAATAACCTATATAATTTTACTGAATATTTTTTAAAACTATTTTCACAATAACTCAAAATAACTTTCTTTCTTTATATCTCTATATATTTCCATATCTACATAGATAATGGGTGTGTATACATTCTATTTATGTATCTATATATTGTCTTAAGGAAACAGATTTATTCATAGAAATCACTGAAAAGTCGCGTTAATACAAACTTCAATTCAAAAGAAGAAACACCTTCTCTTGGCCAACATGGAAGCTCATATCCACAATCTATGGCTGATTAAAACTCTGGAGAAAAACTCAAAGCATGTAATCCCCTGAGAGTTTATACCACATAGAAAATGTGCCACTCAGGACCTGTACAAGCTCCTGGAAGTTCCATTAGTGGTTCCTAGGCTGCTGCCCTGGTCACTACCACTAAATCTTTATGGAATTGATCAGTTAAATTAGAATCTAAGCTCCTGTAGGCATCAGGGCATAAAAGACTCTCCTGCCATTAACTGCCAGTATAATTCTGATTTTGGTGGGTATAGTAGACCAGGAAACACTTCTACTAGATTTTATATCCATTTATTTTATTTTTTAAAACATATTAATTCCCATTAAAGGCTCAATGTCAGTATTTTGTTTTTATTATTGTTTTAATTTCTAATACCTTCCAGGTGTGATGTTAGCTACTAGGCTAGAATCTGATGAATTCTAATACCACCTCAAGAATAAAGGTCAACCTATCAGCATGGCTTACAGAGCCCTCAAAGATCTACCCCTACCAACATCAACACCTCTGTTCCCATCATTTGCCCTCTGGGGTGTGTCCTGCCTTCTAGTCACAATTAGAGTCCTCTGAGATCATGTGGTTTTGTTCATACCTCCAAGATTTTGATGTGTTGTTTTGCTAACTAAGATAGCCTTCCTTCTACTTGTAAAGTGAATTCCTATTTACCCTTTTACAACTGCATCAAACAGTACCTTCTGATTAGAATGGTTATGACGATGTTGGCTAACAATGGATTTCCATTCCAGTGCTTCAACGACTGGACCAGAGTCATGGCAGGACTCACCTCTTACTCATCTTTCTACCACCAGCAGTTATCATAATACTTAGGACATGGTAGGAGCTCATCAGATGTCTGTTTATTTTTTTTTTTTTTAAGAATTTATTTATTTATTTGACAGAGATAGACAGCGAGAGAGGGAACACAAACAGGGGGAGTGGGAGAGGAGAAGCAGGCTTCCCGCGGAGCAGGGAGCCCGATGCGGGGCTCGATCCCAGGACCCTGGGATCATGACCTGAGCCGAAGGCAGATGCTTAACGACTGAGCCACCCAGGTGCCCCCAGATGTCTGTTTAAAGACTATTTCAATGAACATGAAAATTTGAAATTAATATATAAAGCAAATAAGTGTTTTAAGTTTGTATTTATTTTCTTAAATAGAATTCATATTATAATAATCTATTTCTTTAAATGGCTTTAAATTTTTTTCCACTAATTTAGATTGCTCTTTTTTTATATATAAGAACTAAAACAAAGACCTTTGTAAATGAACAGAAAGGAATGGTACATTTCCAAATGTTATCTAATGTGTTTCTATGCATAAAATACTGAAAACCACTGTCATATAATTTTAATTTCAACATTTGAAACTCAAATTACAAAAAACCCAAAAATATAATTTTGCTCTTTCTAATTAAATTACCTCAATTATTGTTGGTTTCCCCACATTTTCAGCTGTTGGAGACCCATATAGGACTCCATCACTATATGGTGTCCTTTGGATATATCGAAGCCATCCAGGTCGGTCTGGGTAACCCATTAAATTTGTGTTAAATGTTATAGGATCATTACTAATCTCGCCTAGATAAGAAGCACAGAGTTAAAATATAAAACAGTTATTTTCGCACATGCTGCTTTCATAATTTCAATCAAAATATTTCTAAAATCTTTTTCTTATATTTGTAGCAAACTAAATACACACCAAAAAAAAAAAAAAAATTCCATCTGGGAATTCAGATCAGAGCCTCAAGTAAAGAAAAAATCTTTTTGGTTATTTAGTTGCCTAGAAATCTCACGCAACAAAGAAAGCAGTCATACAATGTCTTTGGAAATGTTGTTTTCTTTCCTTTTTTTTTTTTTTTTTTTGGTCACACAGGAGTGTAGAAGTTCTGCCAATGAGACAACTATCTTTCGGGAAAATCCCCTAATCATGCTGATGTAGTCATTCTCTTGAGAATTTTTTCTTTCATAAAACTCTGGACACTATCGAACTAATCTCAAGGGATATCTCAAAATGATAAAAGTGTCATCAAAACAAAAATAATGTAATTTTAAAACTTTGGAGAATGAGTTGTTAAATCCAAAAGAACTGTAACTAAGAATAATAACAACAACAGCATCATTTGTTAGAATGTGCCTGGCCTCTTCAGACACAATTTCACCTGATTTTCAGACACACCTATAAAAGGGACTATTATTAGCCCTAATTTTACTGATGGGATATGTAATTTTTCATGTTAAGTACCTTCTCAAATGGTGAGATTAGAATTTAATCTCGGCTGATTCCAGAAACTATGCTCTTAACTACATATTTTCTTCCCAAACGTTGGAGCTACTGTTCAAAAGGTTCATTTATATAGTTTTGCAAACATAGAATGCCACATAAAAAAAACATTTTATAAATAACCGATGAAAAGATTACTTTTTCTTACTGCTGGTGAGAACATGGTTATTTTCTATGACTGTTTTCAGGTATGTTATTTATCATATAATCCACAAAAATAATATTTATATTAATTCTAATGCTATAATTTTCAGAAAATTCCTTTTTTATTTGTTACTTAAGTAGTTGTAATAACAAAATATTTTTTTCTTGCTATTCTTTCTATATCTTCATTAATCTGATGGCATTTATGATAATCCAATATAACATAATTTAAAACAATGGTGAATTAAATAAAGCATCACAATTGGTATTATTTTGAAGGAAAATTTAATCTCCATTATATTATTATGAAGTTAAAATTATCTCATATTGTAAGAGCTTTCTTGAGAATTCTTTCTTAATACCATATTTCATTCTCTTCTACAACATATGTTTGGTCTTCCAAAAATCAATGTACTATGTAAGAATCTAAGTCTTAATACAGAAAACCATAATTGTATATGTAAGAATCTAAGTCTTAATACAGAAAACCATAATTGTATAGCTATAATTATTTCTATGCGAACATAGGTAGGTAGGTCCTTTGTCAGACACACAAAACTCAACACTGGAAAACTAGAAATAAGCTTTTTTAAAAAATTCAAAAATGAGTTATTTCCTTCTGTACTTAAATTTCTAATCTTAAAATGGGAAATATCCTACAACAACCAATTTATCACATATACAGACCATTTCAAATAATGTTAATAATATTTGATCATATATCATCTAAATTATGCACACTGAACAAAAAGAAAAATTTAGTAAGTTAACCACTTTTTTTTCCCACTGAGAACATACCAGGCTTGGGGTAAGGTGGAAATTCCCCCTTAAAATACTCTCTTTCCAAAACATGAACAAAGAGGACACCTGCGGACGGGTATACATTCCGATCAGAGTGCACCTTCGAGAAAATAGTGTACACTGAAAACAAAGAGGAAAGATAAGAGATAGAAAGACAAATAATGAGATATGCTTTCAGTAATTCACTTACGCTGTAAAGAAGGGTTTCACTTCTTTAGAAATTTCTGGGAAAACTAAAGCAACATGCAAGATATTGTTAAGAAGTTTGTTTTAAAGAGAAGTGATTTCAGGACAAAACATGGAACAACTCTTTCAACGTGGTATGTTTAGAAACTTTCAAATATTATGTAAACAAAATTAGGCACATTTAATAATTTAAATTGTTATTAAATAATGAAGACATCCATAATATTTTTTCAGTAATTTCTTTTTATGGGCATTATTACCAACAAAATATATCATGAGAACTGAATGACTACATAATTACTACAGTTTTTTTTTTCCTTTTTTCAAAGCAAAGTATAAAGAGTAATTTTTAAATGGTAAGAATCTAAACTGTATTAACTATTTACTAGACATAGCATATCAGACTATATAATGCCATCAGTATATGTAAGGTGAGTTTCATATACACTTATAAAAAATGCATTGGATACTTTTGCTGTATTATTCCTTGTATCTCTCCTCATACCTCTCCTTTATTCCATTTTACCCGATCTTGACATTTAATAAATCACACAATATAATCTATTCTACTATGCTATATCCTAAATAAACAATAACAATCAGATAATAAAGTTCAGTGCAAATGATTTCTTTAAATGAAATGGGGCAGATTTCATGATTTGCTGATTACTTATGATATGTGATGTGAGTACACTAAATTGGCTAAACTGGTTTGATTAGTTCCCACCTATTGTTTTTCCTGTGATATCATCGTCTCCACCAACACATTACTGCCATTACACTTGTCACCTCTACAATCTCTTTTAGTTTTTCTATCTTCCTGATTGGCTAGTGGCTGTAATTTTTAAACAGATAAATCCAGTTCTTTTTTCTTAGTCACTGACGGATTTGTAAATGTAGTAATTAATCTTGAGACCTTCAATGTTGCTCACCCTAGGCTCACAACTAACTAAAAGCCCTAGATAGCAAGATCATTGACAGTAAATTTTCAGCATAAAAATAGGAACTCCCACAAAATGTTTCTTTATCTGTGAAAACTTGTCCCTGCAGTTCTGTGGATGGCTGCCAAAAATGGAGAACTGAACTAAAATATTTGGCTTGTAGCTTCATGTATCCATAGCTTTGCTACTAAAACACAACTTCAAAGGCTATGTAACAGACGGAAGGAAGCTGCAAGTTACGTTTAAACTAGGTATGTAGAGAGACTCCTCCTTTCCTGACTTGCTTTGCTAGTATTCCTCAGTAGGCTTTACATGGCATTTAGAGTACCCAGCTTCTTCTCCTCAAGAACAATTTACTCACCTGTGGAAATGGTCCCATTCCAAAGAACAAGAATGAACAAATCACAGAAAAAGTGAGGATTAGAATTGGCAATTTCCCCCCCGCTGGACTCCACAATGTCCCCTGAGTGCTAGGTGCTGTGGAGAATGTGAAGACGAAGGAGACCCAGTCCCTGCCTTCCTCACCATCTGGCTTGGGAGACCAACGCCCACCTAACTAGGTATGATACCTGAGGTATAAACTCCTCTGATAATACCTGGAAAGATGGCAAGGAGCAATGGAAGCTGGAAAAGATCTGGAAAAGATTTATGTAAGAAGTAGAATTCAACATGGCTTGTAAAATACTGGCAAGATTCTGAAACTCATAGATGGGGATTCGGGCATTTCAGTGGTGAAAACTTGTACAAGATACAATTGTGGAATACTGGGGGGACCTTTCAAGGAAAAAAATTAAGCCAGTGATCCTGGGGTATAATTAAGGTAAAAGGAGAAAAACTGGTAAGAAGAGTCAAATTATGGAGATTTGTGAACCCCTACTGAGAAGTTACTTCATTCTACATGTAAAGGTATTTAAATTCCAGATCACAACCCTACATTCAAAGCACAGGAGTATTTTGAATAATCTAAAGGAATCTCTCCAGAGTTTATGTAACTTATTCTTTCTAGAGATTAAAACACCTTGAAGTCCAGCACTGAATTTTATTTACCTTTGTTATTTTCTTGGCACCTAGAAGGTGTCTGCCATAGCTGAATAATTTTATCGATGCCTATTGAATGGATGAATACCTTCTAGTTAAAAAGCACTGTGGAGGTAAACACAGGTGTTATGCTTGTGGACTAAGTATATACATAATACTTCACTTAAGTTTCCATTTTATAACTTGAATTAATTCTCACAGGTGTGTAGCAGTTTATGGGTTATCATCCTCCATTTACATTACAAACTCCTGACAGTCTCCCTTAGTTTTTGCTGCCATAAGGTAGTAAAAGCTAGCTTATAAAGCCAAAAGAAAGGTTGTTCATATGAAGCAATATTAAAAGATTCTGTTTTCGGGCGCCTGGGTGGCTCAGTCGTTAAGCGTCTGCCTTCAGCTCAGGTCATGATTCCAGGTCCTGGGATCGAGCCCCGCATCGGGCTCCCTGCTCGGCAGGAAGCCTGCTTCTCCCTCTCCCACTCCCACTGCTTGTATTCCCTCTATCTCTGTGTCTCTCTCTGTCAAATAAATAAATAAAATCTTTAAAATAAATAAATAAATAAAATGATTCTGTTTTCTATATAGCACTTGGCAAGGCCTGAAGTGGGACCCTAAAAGGGTACCTGCCACTGCCTATCACCTCACTTCAAGGACTAGTATCACCTCACTTCAGGGACTAGTACAGAACATCTCAGTTTCTGGTTCATAAAAAACTTTCCTGTGATCTCCAGAGCCAAACCACAATTCACCATGGCGCTCGTGGGTTTTGAGATGACATGCACATTTCCGTATTCACATGTACTCAATTGCCTTTCTGCAAGCTGCTGAGCCACATCCTTGCTGGTCAGTTTCCTTGGCAACTCGACAGTAAAGACTGCTTCTCTATAAGTCTAGGACTCCATTCACTTTGAGAAAAACATGATATGGATGTATGGTACATTCATCATCGAGAAATGGAAAATGACTAAGCCCTTATGTTTTGTTTGTGAAAATAATACTTCCTTTCTGTAGCATCAGTTTAAATTATGGGCACCCACACAACATTTTAGAGAAGCGCCCTTTACCTTTACCTTCCCCATTTGCTACTTACAAAACAGATCGCTCTTCAACAGAGGCTATTTGGGCAGTATTTACACCTCGCTTCCTTTTGGAAACAACAAATGACACAGGATTCGAAGTTATAGGCTCTTGTTCTAAACGCAAGCTATATAAATAATGCTGGTATGGTCTGCACCAACAGCAACAACGGCTGTTACTCCGGCTAACACATGTTGCGCTCACATGTATCTATGTAGTACTCACACACAGAAAGCTTGAAGCATATTGTCTTCCTCAAAAGCAAATCCTGAAAATCAAATTTAAACTCTAAAAATGCACAGTACTAAAATCTAATAATCTCTGAAATATACATGTGTACAGTGTCATGCTAATCAAGCTGAGGTCACAGGGTCTGGTCTCTCTGTGTATCGCATGGCTTTGCAATTGTCTACGGCTGCAAATCCATTACCTCTGCAAACACATGCCACTGGATACAAATGAAACTGGAAACCAGTGTGT